>NC_084612.1:76531600-76604100 GCF_033978795.1 Nerophis ophidion
CTGGGGAGAGGGAAGTCTGGGCTTTCCTGCTTAGGCTGCTGCCCCCGCGACCCGACCTCGGATGAGCGGAAGATGATGGATGGATGGACGTTCCTTTAAAAGAGCCGTTCAAAAGACTGGCTTGTTATTGTAGTTTTTTTTTTAACAGTTATTTTTTTGCAACTGGTGGCCATAATCAGATAAGACGTGGATCAGAACAATTACATTTATCACCATTTTTCAAAAATAATTTTGAAATATTGGCAATAATTTTTAGTTTTTACTGAAAATATTTCTAAAGGTGGTCCCAAATCAAAACATGTACTAATATGATCCACTTCAAAAAACTCTTTAAACCTAAAGTGTTTACAAAGTACAAAAGAAGAAGATCCATGATAAACATTATTCATTTATTTCATCCATCCATTCATTTTGTTGATAATCTTCTCATCTCACCACATGAAATATAACTTACTTCACCAATTTTTATTTATTTTCATTGTTATTACTTATGAAGTATATTGTGACTACATTGACAACAAAGTTTTAGCAACTGTTATGTAAAGGAAAAGGGGTAGGATTGAATAAGCTCTGCTTCTTCCTACTCCTTTTCGAACATGTTGAATAGAGAAAATGGAAATTGTGATGCATCATGTTGTATGCATGCATGTTCCAAATAAACTCAAACTCAACTCATTTCCTCATGCTTTGGCTATTTTTGGATTTTCACTAACCTAAAGAACCTTTTAGCATTTTAATAATACAGATTTGATAAAATACACAAAACAAGTAATAATAAAATGTCCAGATGTTTACAAAAATGCAAATACAATTAAAATTAGGACGTAATAATAATGTGAATAGAAAATTGTAGTGTGTGTATGTTTGATTACATAAGAACAATGAACCATAAAAGTGAATTCAAATTTTAAAAAAGTAACTAAATAAAATTTAAATAAATTAACAAAATCAATTAAAAGTAACATTTATTTCAAAACGAGTATTTTTTTAGTTGAGTTGCCAATCGGGTGACATTGTATCTGCATGTTGATAAAAACAGCTCCCAAACCAACATCTCACAGCTGCAAATCGATTCTCATCGTTCAATTAAAAAAAACGTTCATAAGACTCGACTCGTCAAATTCGACCCCGGTGGAAAAGTCATTGAAAGTTAGGTACTTGATGAGCCTTTTGTGTATTGCTGCACCGTGTTGAGGACACTCAGGATTGATGCATGTTTTTGTTTTTTTAAATTCTAATTTGTAATTTTTATTTATCTACTTATTTAAAAAGATTTATATATATATACAGTACAGCAATGTGTTTTCTTTATTTTCATGACTATTTACATCAGGAGTCACCAAACTTTTTGACTTGGGGCATTGGGATAAAAAAATGTGGCCAGGGGCCGGGCTGTGTGTATATTAGTGAATTATGTGAATTATATTTATATAGCGCTTTTCTCGAGTGACTCAAAGCGCTTTACATAGTGAAAGCCAATATCTAAGTTACATTTAAACCAGTGTGGGTGGCACTGGGAGCAGGTGGGTAAAGTGTCTTGCCCAAGGACACAACGGCAGTGACTAGGTTGGCGGAAGCGGGAATCGAACCTGCAATCCTCGAGTTGCTGGCACAGTCACTCTACCAACCGAGCTATGCCGCCCGCTAGTTATACATATATATACATATATATATACATACATATATATATATATATATATATATATATATATATATATATATATACATACATACATACATATATATATATATATATACATACATACATATATATATACATATATACATATATATACATATATAGGGACGGCGTGGCGCAGTGGGGAGAGTGGCCGTGCGCAACCCAAGCGTCCCTGGTTCAATCCCCACCTAGTACCAACCTCGTCACGTCCGTTGTGTCCTGAGCAAGACACTTCACCCTTGCTCCTGATGGGTGCTGGTTGGCGCCTTGCATGGCAGCTCCCTCCATCAGTGTGTGAATGTGTGTGTGAATGGGTAAATGTGGAAGTAGTGTCAAAGCACTTTGAGTACCTTGAAGGTAGAAAAGCGCTATACAAGTACAACCCATTTATTTATTTATTTATATATATATACACATACATACATACATATATATACATATATATATACATACATACATACATATTCATATACATACATACATATACATATATATATGTATATATATATATATATATACATATATATATATATATATATGTATATATATATATATATATATATATATATATATAACTAGCGCGATGATGTCACGTTATCGATGGAAAAACGCATTTTGAGACAATATAATTTGCCTGCGTGGCAAGGAGACACAGAAAGTAACAAGCGGTAGAAAATGGATTAGAAAGAACTAAAGCTGTCCGATAATGTCTTTTTTACTGGTATCTGATATTCCGATATTGTCCAACTCTTAATTACCGATATCGATATCAACCAATACCGATAAATACTAGTTGTGGATGAACACATTATTATGCCTAATTTTGTATATTGTAGCGGCCCGGAAGTGTTAGTGCTGCAAGGGATTCTTGGTATTTGTTTTGTTGTGTTTATGTTGTGCTACAGTGCGGATGTTCTCCCGAAATGTGTTTGTCATTCTTGTTTGGTGTGGGTTCACAGTGTGGCACATATTTGTAACATCGTTACATTATTTTATACGGCCACCCTCTGTGTGACCTGTATGGCTGTTGACCAAGTATGCGATGCATTCACTTGTGTGTGTGAAAAGACGTAGATATTATGTGACTGGGCCGGCACGCAAAGGAAGTGCCTTTAAGGTTTATTGGCACTCTGTACTTCTCCCTACGTCCGTGTACACAACGCCGTTTTAAAAAGTTTTACTTTTTGAAACTGATACCGATAATTATGAAACCGATACCAGTAATTTCCGGTGTTACATTTTAAAGCATTTATCGGTCGATAATATCGGCAGTCCGATATTATCGGACATCCCTAGAAAGAACAGATATAAAAAAAATAATGATAAAATTTAAAAAATTGGTTTTTAGTGAAAACCATTTCAGGTGACTACCTCTTGAAGCTCATGGAGAGAATGCCAGGAGTGTGCAAAAAAGTAATCAGAGCAAAGGGTGGCTATTTTTTTTAAAAATAGAACATAAAACATGTTTATAGTTATTTCACCTTTTTTTGTTAAGTACATAACTCCACATGTGTTCATTCATAGTTTTGATGTGACAATCTATAATGTAAATAGTCATGAAAATAAAGAAAACACATTAAATGAGAACACACATGTGGACGTCACATCTCTATTTATCAGTAAAGTACTGTACTGTAGTCAAGAATCTAATTTGAGGTTTGAAGCTGAAAGGAGAAAAGTAAGTCAATTAAAAAAAAATACTTTTTCCGCAGCGAAAAGAAGGACAACACGAGTCATTGTGTCACATTTAGAGTGGTTGCCATGGTTTCCTTCAGATGCACGGACTGATCGCAGAGTCAGGCTGGACATCTGACCTCCACAAGAAACACACGTCGCCTTCAGCAGACAATGGCCACCCTTCTGACTCATGTGGTGACGAACGACTGGACTGCTCTCACTTCATTCTGACACGTGCAACACTGGCATCCAGCGCGGGTGCGGAGCGATGGAAGGGCGGCGACGAGCTCGAGATCGATAATTGCTCGTCAACCCATGCGACCCAGCAGAAAGTAATTAAAGGCAGGAAACAAAGCCGATAATGAATTTGGCAGCCAACTCGCAAGCAACCGATCTCAGGGCGGACACTCTAACCACCAGGCCACCGCGTTAAAGTGGCCTTGTGAGCGAGTTCAAACCCCGGCCGAGTCATACCAAAGACAATAAAAGATGACAGGCTCTACCACCCTGCTGGGAACTCAGCATCAACAAGTTGGAATTGGGGATTAAATCACCACAATGATTCCTGAGCGCGACCACCTCTGCTGCTCACTGCTCCCCTCACCTCCCAGGGGGGTGGAACAGAGTGTAATTTCACTACACTTAGTGTGTGTGTGACTATCAGTGGTGCTTTAACTATAACTTGAAATACAAACCCCGTTTCCATATGAGTTGGGAAATTGTGTTAGATGTAAATATAAACAGAATACAATGATTTGCAAATCCTTTTCAACCCATATTCAGTTGAATATGCTACAAAGACAACATATTTGATGTTCAAACTCATAATCTTTATTTTTTTTTTGCAAATAATAATCAACTTAGAATTTCATGGCTGCAACACGTGCCAAAGTAGTTGGGAAAGGGCATGTTCACCACTGTGTTACATCATCTTTTCTTTAAACAACACTCAATAAACGTTTGGGAACTGAGGAAACTAATTGTTGAAGCTTTGAAAGTGGAATTCTTTCCCATTCTTGTTTTATCAATGAATCAATCAATGTTTACTTATATAGCCCTAAATCACTAGTGTCTCAAAGGGCTGCACAAACCACAACACAAACCACTACGACATCCTCGGTAGGCCCACAAAAGGACAAGGAAAACTCACACCCAGTGGGACGTCGGTGACAATGATGACTATGAGAACCTTGGAGAGGAGCATGTAGAGCTTCATGTAGAGCTTTATGTAGAGCTTCAGTCGTTCAACAGTCCGGGGTCTCCGCTGTCGTATTTTACGCTTCATAATGCACCACACATTTTCGATGGGAGACAGGTCTGGACTGCAGGCGGGCCAGGAAAGTACCCGCACTCTTTTACTACGAAGCCATGCTGTTGTAACACGTGGCTTGGCATTGTCTTGCTGAAATAAGCAGGGGCGTCCATGATAACGTTGCTTGGATGACACCATATGTTGCTCCAAAACCTCTATGTACCTTTCAGCATTAATGGTGCCTTCACAGATGTGTAAGTTACCCATGTCTTGGGCACTAATACACCCCCATACCATCACACATGCTGGCTTTTGAACTTTGCGCCTATAACAATCCGAATGGTTATTTTCCTCTTTGTTCTGGAGGACACCACGTCCACAGTTTCCAAATATAATTTGAAATGTGGACTCGTCAGACCACAGAACACTTTTCCACTTCGCATCAGTCCATCTTGGATGAGTTCGGGCCCAGCGAAGCCGGCGGCATTTCAGGGTGTTGTTGATAAATGGGTTTGGCTTTGCATAGTAGAGTTTTAACTTGCACTTACAGATGTAGCGACCAACTGTAGTTACTGACAGTGGTTTTATGAAGTGTTCCTGAGCCCATGTGGTGATATCCTTTACACACTGATGTCAGTTTTTGATGCAGTACCGCCTGATGGGTCAAAGGTCCGTAATATCATAGCTTATGTGCAGTTTTTTCTCCAGATTCTCTGAACCTTTTGATGATTTTACAGACCGTAGATGGTAAAATCCCTAAATTCCTTGCAATAGCTCGTTGAAAAATGTTGTTCTAAAACTGTTTGACAATTTGCTTACAAATTGGTGACCCTCGCCCCATCCTTGTTTGTGAATGACTTAGCATTTCATGGAAGCGGCTTTTATACCCAATCATGGCACCCACCTGTTCCCAATTAGCCTGCACACCTGTGGGATGTTGCAAATAAGTGTTTGATGAGCATTCATCAAACGGCGTGGCGCAGTGGGAGAGTGGCCGTGCGCAACCCGAGGGTCACTGGTTCAAATCCCACCTAGAACCAACCTCGTCACGTCCGTTGTGTCCTGAGCAAGACACTTCACCCTTGCTCCTGATGGGTGCTGGTTAGCGCCTTGCATGGCAGCTCCCTCCATCAGTGTGTGAATGTGTGTGTGAATGGGTAAATGTGGAAGTAGTGTCAAAAGCGCTTTGAGTACCTTGAAGGTAGAAAAGCGCTATACAAGTACAACCCATTTATCATTTATTTATTTATCATTCCTCAACTTAATCAGTATTTATTGCCACCTTTCCCAACTACTTTGTCACGTGTTGCTGGCATCAAATTCTAAAAGTAATGATCATTTGCAAAAAAAAATGTTTATGAGTTTGAACATCAAATATGTTGTCTTTGTAGCATATTCAACTGAATATGGGTTGAAAAGGATTTGCAAATCATTGTATTCTGTTTATATTTACATCTAACACAATTTCCCAACTCATATGGAAACAAGGTTTGTGTGTGTATATATATATATATATATATATATATATATATATATATATATATATATATATGTTAGAGATGCGCGGTTTGCGGTCTCATCCGCGGAGTCGGGCGATTGACATGATGAAAAAATAGATTTTAATTAAATTCGGGCGGGTGGCGGTTGAACCATCCGGAAATATTTGATATATATGGTTCTGGGATCGATATCCTTTACCATTCAAAGAGCCATTTAAGACCCGTGTCACAAAGCGAAGAAGATAATAAGAGACGCTATTATCCTCTAGAATGACTGCCGGTAGTCACCCAGATAATAAGTATTAGGGCGTTGGCTTTGTCGCCTACTACAACATGTACGATTTGTTTGTCAGTCTGGCAACATGTTGTGTGTGGCTTCCGCGGCAACACGCACACGACTGCAAGTCATACTGGGTGACACAGAGTACACTAATGGTTGTGATATAAACAATTTTAACACTCTTAGTAATATGCGCCACGCTGTGAAGCCACACCAAACAAGATTGATAAACACATTTCGGGAGACCATCCTCCCAGTAACGTAACATAAATGCAACACAACAAATACCCAGAATCCTTTGTAACCATGATGATTCCTGACTATTTTATACACCCCGCTAGAAGCAAACCCCGCCATCTATATATATATATATATGAGCGAGGCCTCTGGTCAAATTTTTTTAACCCAATACGGCCCCCAGGTCAAAAACTTTGGGGACCCCTGGTCTACAGGCTGACCTTTAATGACCGTGGTAGGTTTGGCATTGTTGTGTTTTCTAAAATCAATAGTCACGTCCTTCGGTTTAGATTTGTTGAGCTGTAAAAACAAATTCACTAACAACGAGACCATGGCTGGACTCATTTCCACTGAGAAGACTGACAAGGACCGTGTCATCTGCTAATTTTACTGGCGTCCTGTTAGCGTGCTTATTCTGCCACGTGTTTGTGTACGCCACAAAAAGAAGGGCTGAAAGCACACTTCCTTCAGGTGATAAAATATCGTCCACCTTGACTTGTTGGGATCGATTTGTTAACAAATGTAAAATCCAAACAGTCAGGTTAGTCCTGGTAGGAGTCAAGGGGGACAAACATCCTGTGCTGGACTTAGCCGAGCGGGAAACGCCCGGGAAGGAACTGGCAGCAATCAGCTCTAAAAATACAGACACAAGCAAGATCAGGGACCCCACACGAGGGACAAAATACCCCAACAAGTCACAATTAGAGATGTCCCATAATGGCTTTTTTGCCGATATTCCAATATTGTCCAACTCTTAATTACCGATATCAACCGATACCGATGTATACAGTGGTGGAATTAAAACATTATTATGCCTAATTTTGTTATGATATCATGCCATGATTGTATTTGTCCGGCCCACTCGGGGATACATTTTCCTCCATGTGGCTCCTGAGCTAAACTTAATTCGACACCTCTTATCTACATCCAAAATCTGATTTACCTGACGGATTTGACAGATTGAAAAGAAAAAAAAAAAAAAAGATATTGGATTTTTTTTTAATCGATTAAGAATTTTACAAATAAGACTCGCGATTATTTTATAAAAACAATTTTTAGTCGTGATGAATCAAAAGTTATCCACAGCTGATTAAAATGAGTTTGACACCTCTTATTTACATCAAAAATATGATATGCCTGAGTGGCTGGACAGAACAGATTAGAAAAAAACAACGTAGATTTTAGATTTTTTTTAATCGAATAAGAATCATTACAAATAAGAATCGCGATTAATCTAAAAATCTTTTTTTTTTTTCACAACCTTATTGAATATACTGATCGTGTGATCTTAGAGCATCTTTACAGATATATACAGTGGTAGAATTAAAACATTATTATGCCCTATTGTGTTGTGATGCCCCGCTGGATGCATTAAACAATGGAACAAGGTTTTCCGAAATAAATCAACTCAAGTTATGGGAAAAAATGCCAACATGGCACTGCATTATTTATTATTGAAGTCACAAAGTGCATTATTTTTTTTAGCATGCCTCAAAACAGCAGCTTGGAATTTGAGACATGCTCGCCCTGAGAGAGCATGAGGAGGTTGAGGTGGGCGGGGTTGGGGTTGGGGGGCTGGGGGGGTGTATTGGGAGGTTTGTATTGTAGTGTCCTGGAAGAGTTAGTGCTGCAAGGGCTTCTGGGTATTCGTTCTGTTGTGTTACGGTGCGGATAGTCTCCCTAAATGTGTTTGTCATTCTTGTTTGGTGTGGGTTCACAGTGTGGCGCATATTTGTATTTGTAGTGTTAAAATTGTTTATACGGCCACCCTCAGTGTGACCTGTATGGCTGTATGTTGCATTCACTTGTGTGTTAAAAAGGCCATAGATATTATGTGATTGGGCTGGCACGCAAAGTTAGTGACTTTAAGGTTTATTGGCGCTCTGTTCTTCTCCCTATGTCAGTGTACCACTCAGTAGAGCGGCGTTTTAAAAAGTCATTATTTCCGATATTATATTTTAAAGCATTTATCAGCCGATAAAATCGGCAGTACGATACCATCGGACATCTCTAGTCACAACCCCAACACAAAATCTGGCCCGCGGGAAATCTCAAGTTTTTTTTAAATATTTGTCCGACCGCTGCTATGTTAGCTACCTCTATTTGTTTATAATGTCAATTTTCTGCTGACTCTACTCTCTACTTTATGCTGCCCTTTTTTTGTTGTGGCAGCTGTTACATATACTGTAATATTGTACATCGGGGAAGGGCCAAACTATTAAAATCATAGCATTGATTGAAACTTTTATTAATAGATTGCACAGTACAGTACATATTCCGTACAATTGACCACTAAATGGTAACACCCCAATCAATTCACGTTAATCAATTCATGTTACAAATATATACTATCAGCATAACACTGTCATCACACAAGTTAATCATCATGGTATGTACATTGAAGTAAAAAAAAGTCAACTTCAGATTGTTTTCTTTGTCTTACTTTGGCCAAAAGTAGGACAAACACATTCTGAAAATATTACAAGTATGGGAAAAAATACCCGTCCGTGGTAAAGTTTACTATGGCAGCCTCAGAGAAAGTTGTACATGTAAACAAAAAACTACAGTGAGTTCAAGAACCGCCAAAATTAGTAGGAAAAAACGGTGCTCGCCAAATACCCTCATTTCTAAGTCGAGTGTGAAGCACCTCCAAGTCCGAGTCCATGGTTCTCGCCCAAAAAAGGGTGGAATACCATCTCCGGGTTGGGGAGGAGACCCTGCCCCAAGTGGAGGAGTTCAAGTGCCTTGGAGTCTTGTTCACGAGTGAGGGAAGAGTGGATCGTGAGATCGACAGGCGGATCGGTGCGGCGTCTTCAGTAATGCAGACGCTGTATCGATCCGTTGTGGTGAAAAAGGAGCTGAGCCGGAAGGCAAAGCTCTCAATTTATCGGTCGATCTACGTTCCCATCCTCACCCATGGTCAAGAGCTTTGGGTTACGACCGCAAGGACAAGATCACGGGTACAAATCAGTTTCCTCCGCCTTAGAGATAGGGTGAGAAGCTCTGCCATCCAGGAGGAGCTCAAAGTAAAGCCGCTGCTCCTCCACATGGAGAGGAGCCAGATGAGGTGGTTCGGGCACCCGAACGCCTCCCTAGGGAGGTGTTTAGGGCACGTCCGACCGGTAGGAGGCCACGGGGAAGACCCAGGACACGTTGGGAAGACTATGTCTCCCGGCTGGCCTGGGAACGCCTCGGGATCCCCCGGGAGGAGCTGGACCAAGTGGCTTGGGAGAGGGAAGTCTGGGCTTACTTGCTTAGGCTGCTGCCCCCGCGACCCGACCTCGGATAAGCGGAAGATGATGGATGGATGGATTTCTAACAATTAGGAAGGTCTGGGTCATGTTTGTCCTCCTACACAAAACATTTTACAACAAAAAATATATTCCCCGCCCATTTTTGAAAACGCTCTTAGGGATTATGTTGACTTTGGAGTTTCAAAGTCGATGAAGTGAACTTACGTTGATCTCCAGACTGCAGAGACTGAGCGAGTCTGCATCTCTGGTCGCCTGCTTCCTTTTCTTCTGCAACACACAAAGCGCATCACACCTCACATTAGCACATGTGTTTATTGCGTCATGATAGTGGACATACTGTCAGCCTCAACGTAAACTACGAGGAGTGTCGTCCTTCTACTGGCAAAGAAAAAACACCGACAAGCCTACATCATGCTTTTATTTGTATTTTGCATATCTCACGCACTTGGATGTATTTACTGGAGAAGGCAGGTCGAGTCACTACCCCGACATCAACAAGGCAACACCCTTTTATCTGCCGTGCAACGGTTCCTGCCGGGCGCCATGGCAACTAAACAGGAAGAAACACACAGTCCTGCGGGTCGTTGAGGTCGCACAGAAGTGTGACAGCGAGACGCGGGCGGCGAGGAGAGGACTCGAGGAGAGGAGTGAGGGAGGATACCGCGAGGTGAGACAATGGCGGGAAGTGTGACGTTTACGCGGTATTGTGTGGCGTCTTTGTTGTCAGTCGGGCGTTATGTAACCTGGCAGACTTTACCTTTACCTCCCAACTCCCTGCCGTTAAAGCACATTCAAGACCAGGATTCTGGTCCAAGGTCCATGACCAGGTTCCCGTACACACTCATATTGAATACCGTATTTCCTTGAATTGCCGCCGGGTATATAGTATGCGCCTCCCTAGAATTACTGCCGGGTCAAACTCGTTTCGCAAAATATTATTTTTATTAGCGCATGTCTAGAATTTCCCCCGGGTCAAACTCGTCACGTCACGAGTGACACTTCACCTGTCATCATTTTCAAAATGGAGGAGGCTGATTTCAATAACTTGAAATCGCATAAAGGGAAGAAGATTAAGAGCTATTCAGTAGGATTTAAGGTCCAAGCTATTGAATATGCTAAAAAGAACAGTAAGCAGCTATGTTTTATTAATATACCGTAGCTGCGTGTGTCAAATATTAAATGACTCCCGCCTCCTGGTGATAGAGGGCGCTAGTGATCTTTCTTGCGACTACTCGGCTGCAGAAGAAGTGACAACAAGCAGCAAGAGTGAGCAGCGATTGTTTATTTTTTTCCTCTCGCTTGCACTTTTAACATGGAGGATTACATATCTAAAATAAAACAGTTTTCTAAACTGGACTTTCAATCGAAGCAGGAGGTAATAAAAGGAAGATCTCCATCGAGACAGAGAGACCTTTAAAACTGAAGAAAGATAAGGAAGACTTCTATTAACAAGTTATCGATGCTTTTGATCAGAAGGAGCTGCGCATGGACTTCATTTATAAGTAAAGGTAAGACCATAATAAAGTTTTTTTAATAAAATGTGCTTTTCATGATGGTATCCTTACATCACACTCAAATTTATAAGCGCAGGCCTAAATTTACCGCATGCCTTTGGTAAACGCTGGAGGGAGAAGAGGTTTTAAATTAATTAGCGCCCCGGCAGCAATTCAAGGAAATACGGTATTAGGGATGGGAATCTTTGGGCACCACGCGATTCGATTTTTGATTGAAAACGATTATCGATTCAAAAACATTGGATGCCAGTTCTATGATCAACTACATTATTCCGTAGAATACTTCAAAGAAAACAGGTTTTGTTCAATAAAATTCTACCCAAGCATTTTATAAAGTCTGCAGTTCTAAATGTGTCCACTGGATGTCGCAATAGCAATTCTTTGTATAGCCTGACTTCAGAGGGGGCGGAGCTGTGTGCCGTGTTATGATAGAAGCAACACTATCGTTAGGCACCGTGTATTTACACTGCTTAGTAGTGATCGGAATGGAACAAAATGTGTGTTGTTAAGTTCGATGCACATAAATGCTTTTGAAAATATGTACAATTCGTGTTGTACTCGGGACACATTTTCTGGGCGCACATAAATATTCTGAAATAATGTGTATAACCTTCTAACTTCATGTGCGATTAATGAAATGAGTCCAATCTAGCAGGTTTTGGTGTAAATGTTACATGTGTACAGAATAAATCACATGATTTAAATGAGTAAATAACATTAATAACACCCTGTAATTTGGTATTATTCAGTTTGTCTTCTGATATTAAAAATTAACACCAATGGGAGCATTTTAAAACTCTGCCAGACTCAATTCCACCTACGTGACTGATTTAGAATACTGCAACACTTCAGTGTAAAGAAAATCCCAAAACCTTATGATTTGTACATTTTCACAATGTGCTTTGCCTATTTTCAAACAAAGGAAACAATCTGAAGTTTTCTTTATTTTTATGATATCATGCCATGATTTTATTGGTCCGGCCCACTCGGGGATACATTTTCCTCCATGTGGCCCCTGAGCTAAACTTAATTTGACACCTCTTATCTACATCAAAAATCTGATTTGCCTGACAGATTTGAAAAAAAAAAAAAAAAAAAAGATTTAGGATTTTTTTTTTAATCGATTAAGAATTTTATAAATAAGACTCGCGATTAATTAATAAAAATAATTTTTAGTCGTGATGAATCAAAAGCTATCCACAGCTTATTAAAATGAGTATGACACCTATTATTTACATCAAAAATATGATATGCCTGAGTGGCTGGACAGAACGGATAAGAAAAAAAAAATTGATTTTAGATTTTTTTAAATCGATTAAGAATCATTACAAATAAGAATCGCGATTAATCTTGATATCTTTTTTTTTTTTACAACCTTATTGAATATACTGATCGTGTGATCTTAGCGCATCTTTACGACAACGATGTTGATTCCTGGCAAAATGCAACTGAACCTAAAGACAACTTGTTGCCTGAAGCAGTTTCACCTCATAATATCACATAAGGAGTAACAGGTCATGTTGTTGATATGAACACGGTGTTAAAAGTGTTTAATAAACACATTATGTGCATTCAATTCATTTGTTCATGAGTCTCTTTGCACATGGTTAATATTATACATTTTTAGTCATGATGAATCAAATGTTATCCACAGCTGATTAACATGAGTTTGACACCTCTTGTCTACATCAAAATATGATTTGCCTGAGTGGCTGGACAGGAAAAAATTTGAAAAAAACCCAATAGATTTTACTTTTTTTTAAACGTACAAATAAGAATCGCGATTAATCTGAAAATACTTTTTTTTTTACACCCTTATTGAATATACTGATCGTGTGAACTTTGCGAACCTTTGCTACAACGATGTTGACTCCTGGCAAGACGCAACTTAACCAAAAGACAATTTGTTGCCTGAAGCAGTTTCACCTCAAAGGAGAACATACAGTAAGGAGCAACAGGTCATGTTGTTGACATAAACAGGGTGTTAAAGGTGTTTAATAAATACGTTAAGTGAATTCAATTCATTTTTTTAATGAGTCTCTTTGCACATGATTAATATTATACATTTTTAGTCGTGATTAATCAAATGTTATCCACAGCTGATTAAAATGAGTTTGACACCTCTTATCTACATCAAAAATATATGCCTCAGTGGCTGGACAGGACAAAATTTGAAAAAAAACCCCAATAGATTTTACTTTTTTTTTTATTTAAGGATCGTTACAAATAAGAATCGCGATTAATCTGAAAATAAATTTTTTACACCCTTATTGAATATACTGATCGTGTGAACTTTGCGAACCTTTGCTACAACGATGTTGACTCCTGGCAAGATGGAACTTAACCAAAAGACAACTTGTTGCCTGAAGCAGTTTCACCTCAAAGGAGAACATACAGTAAGGAGTAACAGGTCATGTTGTTGACATAAACAGGGTGTTAAAGGTGTTTAATAAACACCTTAAGTGCATTCAATTCATTTTTTTCATGAGTCTCTTTGCACATGATTAATATAATACATTTTTAGTCGTGATTAATCAAATGTTATCCACAGCTGATTAAAATGAGTTTGACACCTCTTATCTACATCAAAAATATATGCCTTAGTGGCTGGACAGGACAAATTAGAATTTAAAAAAAATATACATTTAACATTTTTTTTAATCCATTAAGAATCGTTACAATTAAGATTTGCGATTAACCTGAAAATCCTTTTTTTTTTTTTACACCCTTATTGAATATACTGATAGTGTGAACTTTCAGCACCTTTATGATAACGATGTTGATCCCTGGCAAAATGCAACTGAACCTAAAGACAAATTGTTGCCCTCTCTTTGCACATGATTAATATAAAACATTTTTAGTCATGATAAATCAAAATGTATCCACATCTGATTAAAATTAGTTTGACATTCCCTCTTACACACGTTTATGTGTGCTATGGCTATGACGTTTTTTGTTTTTTCCCCTTGACCTCAGTCTGGACCCGCTCTCCAGGGGCCCAGGCTTAGACTGAATGTTTTTTTTCTCTCTGACTTTAATGTCTGTCCGGTATTTTTCCATCACAGACTTACCCGGTAGTAAACAAACAGACAGCAGCCCATCATCAGTGTGAGATCTGCTCCTCAATTTTGAGCTGAAATATTTGCAGTCACATCTGCTGCCGCCGTTCCCCCTCGTCTTCACTTCTTCCTTCTCATCAGCTCTCTTCCACGCATCAGCAGAGAGCGACGTCTTCGCCTGCCCGCTCTGTCTTCTCCCGCATGGTATCGCCTCTCTTCAAATGCTCCTCGCCTCCTCTAAAAGCACCGTCTCGCTCCCCGAAGAACAGGAACCCTTTGCATTGTGTGCGTCCACCTCTCAGTTCCCATTGGACAAACAGGAAGTGACGGTGGTGGGGAAAAACAGGCTAAAATTAGGGGCGACAGGAGACGCGGAGACCCCCAGCAGAAGACGACAACAAGACCATTAACTCCGCTTAGACAAAGAAACACATGCTTCTATTTGTATCTCATCCCCGAGAAATAATTCATGTTTGTGGACTTTTAGAGACAACATCATTATTACTCTTTAAAAGAGAAAAAAGGACAACAATGCCACTGATGATTATGGACTTTTACCAAACTTTGTTGGTTTTGGCCCTGGAAAAAAACATAAATAATAACAATAAAAAGACACAAAAAAGACGCTAGATGTAGCAATTTTCTTAACCCTTCGTGAAGATTGTGAGTGAATCTTCATTTAAACGGAATTATGTGAGCATCTCATCTGTCGGCATTCCAGCGAGAGTGGAAAAATTACAGTAAGCGTTTGTTTTGTTACGGTTAATTTGTATGTTTAGCACCTGGCAATGCTGCTGATGCTAAAGCTACATCCGTTTAGCACTCGGCTTCTAAAATGTATTATTCATCCTCTGTGTTCGGGCTGAAAGAAATAAGGTTTTGGATTGTAATTTTTCCAAAAGTATTCATTGTTGGCTCTCATAAAGTTTGCTTGATAAGCAGTGTTGTGGATGGGGAAGGGATCTTTGGTTCCTAAAGCTACATTGCGCAATCACATGACTGGCTGCCTCATTATCTCTCAAAATGGCTCGAGAATCTGTGGGAGATTAATACTATTTTGATCATATCTATTTATTTACAAACTTTGTAAGTATTTTGGTGTCATAAATCAGATATTTATGATAATAGCTTCAATATGGAGGCAACTTGTTTTTCCACTCGACTGCTACTCCAAATGTGTCCAAACTCTGCTTTGGGTTGCAAGACAACCGCCGAGCAAGCATTTTAGCGAGTTAGCCTGCGGCTTGCGGCGCCTTCATTTTGAGGATTTTATCCGCAAAGGGGGCTTTGTTCCTTACCAATTATTTAATTGTGATGAGACCCCAAAAGATGCCGCAACAGACCTTAATTACAGAGAAGGAGAAGGCACTACCAGGACACAAGCCGATGAAGGATCACCTCACAATGCTAGTTTGTGCGAGCGCTAGGCAACTACGTGAAGACACTGCTCGTTTATAACTTCAAAACTCCCAGAGTGTTCAATTATGTAACATGATTTTTCTTTTTTATGTTTTTTTGTTTCTGAGCACACCAACAAGGCTTGTGTGTTTGTGTGCCTGTTCAGTATTGAAATTTGAGCTTGTGTTTGCATAAAAAAAGAGTGTAAACATGACTTGGCTCTAGGAAAATGAACTATTACCTGAAAATCGCAAGAAGAAGTTATTAAGGATAAGAAGATTATGGGGAAGTTATGTGACGAACAGGAGGGAAATGTTAGAATAATTATGTATAAGTTATCACACAACTCTTCTGTTTAAGAGCCGTTGCTATAGTTATTATCATTTGTGCTGAACTTGTACTTTTCTATCTGTGCAAAGGGACAACTTGCAATCATGGATTGCGAGTCTACTCGTATCAGTGTTTGTGTGCAGTCTGCCAAGGGCGAACATCGAGTACCTTGTCGCAGACAAAACAGAGACAGGGCGATATCACGAGTGTCAGCACATTTCCATTTCTAAATAATCATATAGTGTGTCTAACTGGGGCTGCTGAAATTACCCCCCTTCCTTCAGAAGCAGCCTCAGTGATGTAACCAGGGACCTCCCGAATAAATAGTGGAGCAAGTGGGCTGTGCCTTAGAGCGTAGGTTGGAACTGTAACTGAGTGTACAGCCCGATACGACTCTCCATCCATCATCCATCCATCATCTTCCGCTTATCCGAGGTCGGGACGCGGGGGCAACAGCCTAAGCAGGGAAACCCAGACTTCCCTCTCCCCAGCCACTTCGTCTAGCTCTTCCCGGGGGATCCCGAGGCGTTCCCAGGCCAGCCGGGAGACATAGTCTTCCCAACGTGTCCTGGGTCTTCCCCGTGGCCTCCTACCGGTTGGACGTGCCCTAAACACCTCCCTAGGGAGGCGTTCGGGTGGCATCCTGACCAGATGCCCAAACCACCTCATCTGGCTCCTCTCCATGTGAAGGAGCAGCGGCTTTACTTTGAGTCCCTCCCGGATGGCAGAGCTTCTCACCCTATCTCTAAGGGAGAGCCCCGCCACACGGCGGAGGAAACTCATTTCGGCCGCTTGTACCCGTGATCTTATCCTTTCGGTCATGACCCAAAGCTCATGACCATAGGTGAGGATGGGAACGTAGATCGACCGGTAAATTGAGAGCTTTGCCTTCCGGCTCAGCTCCTTCTTCACCACAACGGATCGGTACAACGTCCGCATTACTGAAGACGCCGCACCGATCCGCCTGTCGATCTCACGATCCACTCTTCCCTCACTCGTGAACAAGACTCCTAGGTACTTGAACTCCTCCACTTGGGGCAGGGTCTCCTCCCCAACCCGGAGATGGCACTCCACCCTTTTCCGGGCGAGAACCATGGACTCGGACTTGGAGGTGCTGATTCTCATTCCGGTCGCTTCACACTCGGCTGCGAACCGATCCAGCGAGAGCTGAAGATCCCGGTCAGATGAAGCCATCAGGACCACATCATCTGCAAAAAGCAGAGACCTAATCCTGCGGTTACCAAACCGGAACCCCTCAACGCCTTGACTGCGCCTAGAAATTCTGTCCATAAAAGTTATGAACAGAATCGGTGACAAAGGACGGCCTTGGCGGAGTCCAACCCTCACTGGAAATGTGTTCGAATTACTGCCGGCAATGCGAACCAAGCTCTGGCACTGATCGTACAGAGAACGGACCGCCACAATAAGACAGTCCGATACCCCATACTCTCTGAGCACTCCCCACAGGACTTCCCGAGGGACACGGTCGAATGCCTTCTCCAAGTCCACAAAGCACACATAGACTGGTTGGGCAAACTCCCATGCACCCTCAAGAACCCTGCCGAGAGTATAGAGCTGGTCCACAGTTCCACGACCAGGACGAAAACCACACTGTTCCTCCTGAATCCGAGGTTCGACTATCCGACGTAGCCTCCTCTCCAGTACACCTGAATAAACCTTACCGGGAAGGCTGAGGAGTGTGATCCCACGATAGTTGGAACATACCCTCCGGTCCCCCTTCTTAAAGAGAGGAACCACCACCCCGGTCTGCCAATCCAGAGGTACTGCCCCCGATGTCCACGCGATGCTGCAAAGTCTTGTCAACCAAGACAGCCCCACAGCATCCAGAGCCTTAAGGAACTCCGGGCGGATCTCATCCACCCCTGGGGCCTTGCCACCGAGGAGCTTTTTAACTACCTCAGCGACCTCAGCCCCAGAAATAGGAGAGTCCACCACAGATTCCCCAGGCACTGCTTCCTCATAGGAAGACGTGTTGGTGGGATTGAGGAGGTCTTCGAAGTATTCCTTCCACCTATCCACAACATCCGCAGTCGAGGTCAGCAGAACACCATCCGCACCATACACGGTGTTGATAGTGCACTGCTTCCCCTTCCTGAGGCGGCGGACGGTGGTCCAGAATCGCTTCAAAGCCGTCCGGAAGTCGTTTTCCATGGCTTCCCCGAACTCTTCCCATGTCCGAGTTTTTGCCTCCGCGACCGCTGAAGCTGCACACCGCTTGGCCTGTCGGTACCTGTCCACTGCCTCCGGAGTCCTATGAGCCAAAAGGACCCGATAGGACTCCTTCTTCAGCTTGACGGCATCCCTCACCGCCGGTGTCCACCAAGGGGTTTTAGGATTGCCGCCCCGACAGGCACCAACTACCTTGCGGCCACAGCTCCGATCTGCCGCCTCGACAATAGAGGTGCGGAACATGGTCCACTCGGACTCAATGTCCAGCACCTCCCTCGTGACATGTTCAAAGTTCTTCCGGAGGTGGGAATTGAAACTTTGTCTGACAGGAGACTCTGCCAGACGTTCCCAGCAGACCCTCACAATGCGTTTGGGCCTCCCAGGTCTGTCCGGCATCCTCCCCCACCATCGCAGCCAACTCACCACCAGGTGGTGATCGGTAGAAAGCTCCGCCCCTCTCTTCACCCGAGTGTCCAAAACATGAGGCCGCAAATCCGATGACACAACTACAAAGTCGATCATGGAACTGCGGCCTAGGGTGTCCTGGTGCCAAGTGCACATATGGACACCCTTATGTTTGAACATGGTGTTTGTTATCGACAAACTGTGACGAGCACAAAAGTCCAATAACAAAACACCACTCGGGTTCCGATCCGACTCTCCTCATTGAGCAAAATTGAACTTTGCATGATTCCTTGCTTCTTGTCTGTTTAATAGATGTCATCAGTGTTTGAACCTGACACTGATTGAGAAACCGAGTTGGGACAAGACAAGGAATTGGTCTCACCCCTCTGAAGGACCAGACGTCAGCCGAGAGAAAGGAGAAAGTCTTCTTCTGTGGCCTCCGCCTGAGAAGAAACATGATGAGGGTATGAGAGGAAGTAGGGGAGGACAGAAGGGAATTAAATTAGGGGAGTCGAGAAAAAAAATTTGATTTTCGAAAGAATTGAGATTTTTGTTTGTAGCCATTCCTAATTAATTTGTAAAAAAAAGAAAACATTTCTAAAAAAAAAATCTGTCCTGCCGAGCCTCTTTAGTAAATGTTTGGGTGTAATTTTAACCAAACAAAAAAAACTGTTTTCTTTTAAGTAATATAGAAATTGACCAAAGCTGGTTATATATTTTATTGAGGAATGTAGTTAATCACAGAACTGGCGACCAATTGATTTTGAATTGAGAATTATTCCGAATCCCTAAATCACAGGTGTCAAACTCAGGGCCCGGGGGCCACGTTATTTTATGTGGCCCGTGAAAGCCTGGAAATAATATGCGTTAAAAAAATGCTTAATCTTTTCTGACTAAACATATTTCTTCTTTCCCTAAAGACATTAAAAACCATGTACTGCATGCAATTGCACATCTTTTAAAATTCAATATTATCAAAATCAAAATATCATATTATTATGTATTCCAAAAATATTTTTTGTTAAAATAAAGATAAATACTGTACTTAAATATCTGCTTGACTTATAATTTCAAAACAAATTATCAATCAAATTGTAGACTTGATAGTTGACAATAGATTTTACGGTTGAATTCCGCCAACTGAGTTTTTTACCGTAAAATCAACTTTGGTACTGTTTTATATATATATATATATATATATATATATATATATATATATATATATATATATATATATATATATATATGTAGGTGTGGGAAAAAATCACAAGACTACTTCATCTTGTGATGAAGTAGTCTTGTGATTTTTTCCCACACCTACATATTGCGCTCTACCACGGTATCGAGCACTATTCTCTGGATAATCCAATCAAGACATATATATATATATATATATATATATATATATATATATATATATATATATATTAGAGATGCGCGGATAGGCAATTATATCATCCACATCACCAAAATCGTCATCCAACCGCCGTCCACCCGAACCAACATTTTATCAGGACCGTACCCGCCCGCTGAAATACATCAGAGGTCGACCGCCTTTACCACTCACAGAGCTATTTAAATCTGTTTCATAGAGTAATGTAGTCAATAGGAACCGCTAACATTCTCACAACTTTTCATTAGCATTCATCCTGATTACAAGAATATGGGCATGCTGTGAAGCCATTGTCTTAGACACCTTCAACAACATGTACGAACCGATTGTCGGTCCGGCAACATGTTGTGTGCAGCTTCCGCAAATACACGTACAAGATTGAACGGCATACTGGGTGATACAGAGTACACTGATGGTTGTGATACAAACAACTTTAACACACTTAGTAATATGCGCCACGCTGTGAAGCCACACCCAACAAGACTGACAAACACATTTCGGGAGAACATCCTCATAGTAATACAACATAAACGCAACACAACTAATACCCATAATCCTTTGTATTCATGACACCCCCTGAATATATTTTACACCCCCGCGCCCCCAACCCCGCCCGCCCACCTTACCGCCGCACGGGGGGGGGGTGTATAAAATAGTCAGTTCGTGTCATGAATACAAAGGATTATGGGTATTTGTTGTGTTGCGTTTATGTTGTGTTACTGTGAGGATGTTCTCCCGAAATGTGTTTGTCGTTCTTAATTGGTGTGGCTTCACAGCGTGGCGCATATTACTAAGAGTGTTAAAATTGTTTATATCACAACCATTAGTGTACTCTGTGTCACCCAGTATGACTTGCAGTCGTGTGCGTGTTGCCGCGGAAGTCACACACAACATGATGCTGGACTGACAAGCAGATCGTACATGTTGTAATAGGCGACAAAGTCAATAGCTTCATAGCACGCCCTAATACTTATTATCTGGGTGACTACCGGCAGTCATTCAGGAGAACAATAGCGTTTCTTATTTATTTCTTCGCTTTATGACACGGGTCTTAAATAACTCTTTGAATGGCAAAGGATACCGATCACAGAACCATGCATATCAAATGTCTCCGGATGGTTCAACCGCCACCCGCCCGAATCTAATTAAAAACATATTTTTTCGTCATGTCAACCGCCCGACCCGCGGACTCCGCGGGTAAACCACGCATCTCTAATATATATATATATATATATATATATATATATATATATATATATATATATATATATATATATACACACACACACACAGTAAGATGCTAAATTATTTTAAAAAATAACAAAAAAATACATTTAAAAAAAAAAGATTTTATGGTAAAAAAAACAAAACCAAAAAACACCAACTGGCAACTCTGTTGCTTGAATTTTACCGCTAAAAGCAGTGGTATTGTTTCCCCATTCCATTTGTTCAATTTTGATGCTTTTACTGTAAAATTCTGGTGACTGAGCTTCCAGTTTTTTAAAGTAAAATTCAATATTTTTTTGCAGCTTATGTAAAAAAATATATTATTAATGTATTATATATGTACATGTATTTTCATTAGAGTGTCCGCCCTGAGATGGGTAGGTTGTGAGTTCAAACCCCGGCCGAGTCATACCAAAGACTAATCAAATGGGAGCCATTACCTTCCTGCTTGGTATCAGCATCAAGGGTTGGAATTTGGGGGTTGAATCATCAAAAATTATTCCCGGGCGCGGCCCCCGCTGCTGCTCACTGCTCCCCTCACCTCCCAGGGGGTGTTTAAGGCTGATGGGTCAAATGCAGAGAATAATTTCGCCACACCTAGTGTGTGTGTGACATCCTTTCGTACTTTAACTTTATTTTACTATATATTACTCATAACTGCAACCATAACTGCGATGTGGCCCTCAATGAAAACAAGTTTGTGGCCCCTGTCATAAATGAAATAAACAAGTACAACAATTACAGAGCCACTCGTGAGTAAACCACAGACTGGAGAGAGGACCTATGCACCACCATGGAGGCTTCGTGTTTAACTAGAGTGCCCCCTGGTGGCATCTCTTTAAGATTGCAGAGGAAGCAGAGTTGAAACAAACTGAAGCTGACATCTAATACTAAAACGGGTTTTAATATATGTTATAGAACAGGTACACAACTAAAACAACTGCACACATAGATTCATTCATGCACTATACCAGGGGTCACCAACACGGGCCCGCGGGCCTGTTCTAAAAATAGCTCAAATAGCAGCACTTACCAGTGAGCTGCCTCTATTTTTTAAATTGTATTTATTTACTAGCAAGCTGGTCTCGCTTTGCTCGACATTTTTAATTCTAAGAGAGACAAAACTCAAATACAATTTCAAAATCCAAGAAAATGTTTTAAAGACTAGGTCTTCACTGGTTTAAATAAATTCCTTTATTTCTTACTTTGCTTCTTATAACTTTCAGAAACAAAATTTTTGAGAAAAAATACAACCTTAAAAATGATTTTAGGATTTTTAAACACATACGTTTTTACCTTTTAAATTCCTTCCTCTTCTTTCCTGACCATTTAAATCAATGTTCAAGTAATTTGTATTTTTTATTGTAAAGAATAATAAATACATTTTAATTTAATTCTTAATTTTAGCTTCTGTTTTTTTCGACGAAGAATATTTGTGAAATAATTCTTCAAACTTATTAGGATTAAAATTCCAAAAAAGTATTCTGGCAAATCTAGAAAATCTGTAGAATCACATTTAAATCTTATTTCAAAGTCTTTTGAATTTCTTTTTTAAATTTTTGTTCCGAAAAATCTAGAAGAAATAATGATTTGTCTTTGTTAGAAATATAGCTTGGTCCAATTTGTTATATATTCTAACAAAGTGCAGATTGGATTTTAACCTATTTAAAACATGTCAAAATTCTAAAAATAGTCTTAATCAGGAACAATTACTAATGATGTTCCATAAATTATTTTTTTAATTTTTTAAAAAGATTTGAATTAGCTAGTTTTTCTCGGTTGAATTTTGAATTATAAAGAGTCGAAATTTAACTGTTTCAAAATTTAATTTTCATTTTTTTCGTGTTTTCTCCTCTTTTAAACTGTTCAATTAAGTGTTTTTTTCATCATTTATTCTCTACAAAAAACCTTCCGTAGAAAGAAAAAAAATGTACAACGGAATGACGGACAGAAATACCCTTTTTTTTTGTTGATATTTATCTGTTTCTATATATATTTATTGTGAGAAATCATTAAGATGATCAGTGTTTCCACAAAGATAAATATCATTAATTATTAACAATAACAGAGTTAAAGGTAAATTGAGCAAATTGGCTATTTCTGGCAATTTATTTAAGTGTGTATCAAACTGGTAGCCCTTCACATTAATCAGTACTCAAGAAGTAGCTCTTGCTTTCAAAAAGGTTTGTTGCCATGACAACTCATTGGTTTCACCTGACTCATTTGGACTCACGCACCTGTTTTCAAACATGAAGAGACTATTCAAGCCTGTCATTTTCTGTCGGTGGTTCTGGCATCATCACTTCGTTTATGATTACTCTGCACTCTGGTTGCTGACCCCTGCACTATTCCATCTTTGTTTATGATTATCATGATTATTCTGACTTTATTTTGTCAGCATTTACCAGGTATTCACTTTGTTGCATGTTGATAAAAGGGGACTTTGTCAGGCACAGGCATGCTAGCGTGGAGAGGAACTAGCAGTGCAGCATACCTGTGCTGGATGCTGGAATGAGATGCATTTAAGGACAAACGTCATCTCCACTCAACTGTGGACGAGCAACATTCCGACAAAAGATCCACGCGACCTCTCCTGTCTGTCTGGGATTGTCTTCTGTTAACCGCCTCTGGCAGACAGTTAGCCTGCTTCCACGTTGAAACACAGCGCAGGATTAAGAGTCAAACAACAGTTGGATTTCAAACCGTCATGACGCAAGAACTTCGCCCAATTGGAAGATCACAAGCTGCATGCCAGGCCCCGCCTCTTTTGGCGGGCCACTGTTTGCGCCAAGAAAATGTCAATTCAAGAGTGACAGGGCGCTTTGTATGAAATTTTACCGCCAACGTTAATACTGGCTGCCCTGGTTTGTTTGTCGTACTGAGGACTTTGAGGCAGTTTACTGCGTGGATAGGCATAAATAAACAAAAACTTACTTGCGGCGACGTGAGCAGGGCAGCATGAACTATGACATTGCAAGAAAGAGTAAACATGGCATGAAGCAGAGTAATCATAAATGGAGTGATGACGCCAGAACCATCCATTCATCCATTTTCTACCGCTTATTCCCTTTTTGGGTCGTTGGGGGCGCTGGCGCCTATCTCAGCTACAATCGGGCAGAAGGCGGGGTACACCCTGAACAAGTCGCCACCTCATCGCAGGGCCAACACAGATAGACAGACAACATTCACACACTAGGGCCAATTTAGTGTTGCCAATCAACCTATCCCCAGGTGCATGTCTTTGGAAGTGGGAGGAAGCCGGAGTAGAACCCACGCATTCACGGGGAGAACATGCAAACTCCACAAGGAAAGATCCCGAGCCTGGATTTGAACCCAGGACTGCAGGACCTTCGTATTGTGAGGCAGACACACTAACCCCTCTGCCACCGTGAAGCCCGACGCCAGAACCACCGACAGAAAATGACTGGCTTGAATAGTCTCTTCATGATTCAAAACAGGTGCATGAGTCCAAATGAGTCAGGTGAAACCAATGAGTTGTCATGGCAACAAAACAAGGACAGGACGTAATGGAGTCTTGAAGTAACATAACACAACTAAACAAAACATGATTGCAAAACATGACATTGTTGAAGTTAAATGACCAATGATTGTCACACACACACTAGGTGTGGTAAAATTTGTCCTCAGCATTCAACCCATCTCCTTGTTCACCCCCTGGGAGGTGAGGGGAGCAGTGAGCAGCAGCGGTGCCGCGTCCGGGAATCATTTTTGGTGATTTAACCCCCAATTCCAACTCTGCCGAGTGCCAAGCAGGGAGGTAATGGCTCCCATTTTTATAGTCTTTGGTATGACTCAGCCGGGGTTGAACTCACAACCTACCCATCTCAGGGTGGACACTCTAAACACTAGACCACTGAGTAGTCCATTGAGTTTTTTCAAAAATATATAAAAAGCCATCCATCCAATTTCTACCGCTTATTTTAATATGGTTTCTGTAGGAGTGAAGTGAATTATATTTATATAGCGATTTTTTCAAGTGACTAAAAGCACTTTACATAGTGAAACCCAATATCTAAGTTACATTTAAAGCAGTGTGTGTGGCACTGGGAGCAGGTGGGTAAAGTGTCTTGCTCAAGGACACAACGGCAGTGACTTGGATGGCAGAAGTGGGAATCCTTTTCATTATTTTTTTTAATTTTTTTTCTTTGTCATGAAAAAATGACGTTTTTATCATGAAAAAGGGAGGTTTTTGTGGTTGGTGCACTAATTCTAAGTGGATATTGTGTTTTTTATGTTGATTTAATAAAAATAAAAAAAATAAAAAAAATTGTGTTTAAAGGGGAACATTATCAGCAGACCTATGTAAGCGTCAATATATACCTTGATGGTGCAGAAAAAAGACCATCTATTTTTTTAACCGATTTCCGAACTCTAAATGGGTGAATTTCGGCGAATTAAACGCCTTTCTGTTTATCGGGCTGGAGGCGATGACGTCAGAATGTGACGTCGCCGAGGTAACACAGCCACCATTTTCATTTTCAACACATTACAAACACCGGGTCTCAGCTCAGTTATTTTCCGTTTTTTTGACTATTTTTTGGAACCTTGGAGACATCATGCCTCGTCCTTGTGTTGTCGGAGGGTGTAACAACACTAACAGGGAGGGATTCAAGTTGCACCACTGGCCCCAAGATGCCAAAGTGTCTGCCGCCAGACCCCCATTGAATGTGCTGGAGTTTCTCCACATTTTACCAGCGATGCTAAGACAGACATGGCACAGAGATGTATGATTAACCTGCAGATGCATTTGCAACTATAGTCAACGAAATCACAAAGGTGAGTTTTGTTGATGTTGACTGCCAGCTAATCGATGCTAACATGCTACGCTAATCGATGCTAACATGCTATTTATCGGCGGTGCTAAAGCAGACATGGCACAGAGATGTATGGATAACCTGCAAATGCATTGGCTACGATAGTCAACGAAGTCACAAAGGTGAGTTTTGTTGATGTTGACTGCCAGCTAATCGATGCTAACATGCTACGCTAATCGATGCTAACATGCTATTTACCGGCGGTGCTAAAGCAGACATGGCACAGAGCTGTATGGATAACCTGTAGATGCATTTGCAACTATATTACGTTTCCTTCAACCCACATTTAATGCGAAACAAACACTTACCAATCGACGGATTTAAGTTGCTCCAGTTTCAAAAGATGCGAAAGTCCTGATCGTTTGGTCCGCACATTTTACCGGCGATGCTAACGCAGCTATTCGGCCATGCTATGGCTATGAATAGCTTCAGTTTCTCCTTCAATACTTTCATACTCCAACCATCTGTTTCAATACATGCGTAATCTGTTGAATGGCTTAAGTCGCTGAAATCCGAGTTTGAATCCGAGCTAATGTCGCTATATCTTGCTGTGGTATTCCCATTGTTTGTTTACATTGGCAGCACTGTGTGACGTCACAGGGAAATGGACAGTGTCTTCGTAGAGAGCTGAAAATAAGACACTTTAAAGCTTTATTTAGGGATATTCCGAGACCGGTAACATTTTGAAAAAAACTTCAAAAAATACAACAAGCCACTGGGAACTGATTTTTATTGTTTTTAACCCTTTTGAAATTGTGATAATATTCCCCTTTAATAAAAAATTCTTCTGCGGCCCGGTGGTTGGGGACCACTGCTTTAGAGTAACGATTCGAATAAGAATCGATTCTCTCATTAAAACGATTCTTGATTCAAAATATATACGTTTTTAAAAACATTGGATGCCAGTTCGATGATTGACTACATTCCTCCATAAAACAGCTTTGATCAATTTCTATATTAAAAGAAAACTTTAAAAAATAAAAAATAAAAATTCTACCCAAATATTGAATAAAGTCAAATACAAATAAATAAATAAATGTTCTAAAGTGAATATGTACAGTGGATATGGTCATGTATATCAACAATATGAACAGGAAAGATTGGGAAAAAAAAAAAAAATATATATATATATATTTTTTTTTTTGACAGCAAATAAGAATCATGACTAATCGGGAAATCGTTTTGGGGGTTTTTACACTTCTATGATGGCCGCAGTTTGACACTGGAACAGTTCATTACCAACTTGGAAGAATTAAAGAACGGCTTGGTCGCATCATGAAAAATAAGCTGTTACCGTACGGATATTTTATAGGATTAAACATTAAAGGCCTACTGAAAGCCACTACTAGCGACCACGCAGTCTGATAGTTTATATATCAATGATGAAATATTAACATTGCAACACATGCCAATACGGCCTTTTTAGTTTACTAAATTGCAATTTTAAATTTCGCGTGGAAGTATCATGCTAAAACGTCGCGGTATGATGACGCCTGCGCGTGACGTCACGCATTGTAGAGGACATTTTGTTCCAGCACCGTTCCCAGCTATAAGTCGTCTGTTTTAATCGCATATTTCCACAGTATTATGGACGTCTGTGTTGCTGAATCTTTTGCAATTTGTTCAATGAATAATGGAGACGTCAAAGAAGAAAGATGTAGGTGGGAAGCGGTGTATTGCGGCCGCCTTTAGCAACACAAACACAGTTGGTGTTTCATTGTTTACATTCCCGAAAGATGACGGTCAAGCATTACTATGGAACAGAGCGGTCAAGCGAACATGGTTGGATTGGACCACACACACAAAGTACAGCGTATTATTGAGCGATTATTTAAAAAGATCGTGTTTCGAAGAGGGTCCCTTGCGAAGGGCAGAGATGGGCATCACCACCACCCGTCGACTGGTGCGGAAGAAAGGTGCGGGGCCGACCTTCAGGTTGTACAGGTACGACCATATAATCTCACTAAAACACTAGTAACACAATAAGCAGATAAAGGATTTTCCAGAATTATCATTGTAAATTTGTCTAATAACATTAGTGAAGTGAAGTGAATTATATTTATATAGCGCTTTTCTCAAGTGACTCAAAGCGCTTTACATTGTGAAACCCAATATCTAAATTACATTTAAAACCAGTGAGGGTGGCACTGGGAGCAGGTGGGTAAAGTGTCTTGCCCAAGGACACAACGGCAGTGACTAGGATGGTGCAAGCGGGTTTCGAACCTGCAACCCTCAAGTTGCTGGCACGGCCACTCTACCAACCGAGCTATACCGCCCCCACAAAAGAATTTCTCCCACTGTATAGTCTTTTTTTCTTTTTTCTAGTCCTTCACTCTCACTTTCCTCATCCACAAATCTTTCATCCTCACTCAAATTAATGGGGAAATCGTCGCTTTCTCGGTCCGAATCGCTCTCGCTGCTGGTGGCCATGATTGTAAACAATGTTCAGATGTGAGGAGCTCCACAACCCGTGACGTCACACACACATCGTCTGCTACTTCCGGTACAGGCAAGGCTTTTTTATTAGCGACCAAAAGTTGCAAACTTTAGCGTCAATGTTCTCTACTAAATCCTTTCAGCAAAAATATGGCAATATCGGGAAATGATGAAATATGACACATAGAATGGACCTGCTATCCCCGTTTAAATAAGAACATCTCATTTCAGTAGGCCTTTAAAATAAAAACGCTAATAAAGAATGTTATCATTTGTGCGTCATCATACAACAGGCACATACAGGATGTAGCGTCCCGGCCTGCTCGAGTACATCACGTCCAGAGTCAAAAACAGCAAAACACTTCTTGTGTTGTTTATATCTTTCAAATAGTGTTGATTTACTGTTTCTACAACAGATGTTTCCAGCAAGTCACATGACTCGCCCTCAGGCCTGTGTGTGTGTGTGTGTGTGTGTGTGTGTGTGTGTGTGTGTGTGTGTGTGTGTGTGTGTGTGTGTGTGTGTGTGTGTGTGTGTGTGTGTGTGTGTGTGTGTGTGTGACGCTTAATCGGAATCAAATTGGACTCTAAATGGGGGAAACAGTTCCACACCCGCTAATAAAAGCCATCAGTTTCATCCTCCAACATGCCTGGAGGGGATCTTCACAGAAGTAATGACCCACATTTTTATTGCTGGTTTTATTCCCTTCTTTACAGTACAATGGTGGCCCCGCCCACTTGTGTGAGAGGACGCCTGTGATTGGCCAACAATCGCAGCTCGTATTTTGTTTCATAACGGGCCGTTCGGGGCGGCGTGGCTCGGATGGTAGAGCGGCCGGGCTAGCAACTTGAGGGTTCAAGGTCCGAAGCCAGTCCACAGCATCCTAATCACAGCCCGCCTGTCTTGCAGTTGCACCTGCACAGGTGTTTGAAGAAGAGATACTTAACCTCAAAGGGACCTTTCCAAACTAAATAAAACAATAAATAATAAATAACCATCCATGCATCACCCACTCTCACACTATTATGTTAGATCCACTATGGACCGGACTCTCACTATTATGTTGGATCCACTATGGACTGGACTCTCACACTATTATGTTAGATCCACTATGGACTGGACTCTCACTATTATGTTACATCTACTATGGACTGGACTCTCACACTATTATGTTAGATCCACTATGGACTGGACTCTCACTATTATGTTAGATCCACTATGGACTGGACTCTCACTATTATGTTAGATCCACTATGGACTGGACTCTCTCACTGTTATGTTAGATCCACTATGGACTGGATTCTCTCACTATTATGTTAGATCCACTATGGACTGGACTCTCACTATTATGTTAGATCCACTATGGACTGGACTCTCACTATTATATTAGATCCACTATGGACTGGACTCTCACACTATTATGTTAGATCCACTATGGACTGGACTCTCACACTATTTTGTTAGATCCACTATGGACTGGACTCTCACTATTATTTTAGATCCACTATGGAATGGACTCTCAAACTATTATGTTAGATCCACTATGGACTGGACTCTGACTATTATGTTAGATCCACTATGGACTGGACTCTCACTATTATGTTAGATCCACTATGGACTGGACTCTCACTATTATGTTAGATCCACTATGGACTGGATTCTCTCACTATTATGTTAGATCCACTATGGACTGGACTCTCACTATTATGTTAGATCCACTATGGACTGGATTCTCTCACTATTATGTTAGATCCACTATGGACTGGACTCTCACTATTATGTTAGATCCACTATGGACTGGACTCTCACTATTATGTTAGATCCACTATGGACTGGACTCTCACACTATTATGTTAGATCCACTATGGACTGGACTCTCACACTATTATGTTAGATCCACTATGGACTGGACTCTCACGATTATGTTAGATCCACTATGGACTGGACTCTCACTATTATATTAGATCCACTATGGACTGGACTCTCACTATTATGTTAGATCCACTATGGACTGGACTCTCGCGATTATGTTAGATCCACTATGGACTGTCCATCCATCCATCCATCCATCATCTTCCGCTTATCCGAGGTCGGGTCGCGGGGGCAGCAGCCTAAGCAGGGAAGCCCAGACTTCCCTCTCCCCAGCCACTTCGTCTAGCTCTTCCCGGGGGATCCCGAGGTGTTCCCAGGCCAGCCGGGAGACATAGTCTTTCCAACGTGTCCTGGGTCTTCCCCGTGGCCTCCTACCAGCTGGACATGCCCTAAACACATCCCTAGGGAGGCGTTCGGGTGGCATCCTGACCAGATGCCCGAACCACCTCATCTGGCTCCTCTCGATGTGGAGGAGCAGCGGCTTTACGTTGAGCTCCTCCCGGATGGCAGAGCTTCTCACCCTATCTCTAAGGGAGAGACCCGCCACCCGGCGGAGGAAACTCATTTCGGCCGCTTGTACCCGTGATCTTATCCTTTCGGTCATGACCCAAAGCTCATGACCATAGGTGAGGATGGGAACGTAGATCGACCGGTAAATTGAGAGCTTTGCCTTCCGGCTCAGCTCCTTCTTCACCACAACGGATCGATACAACGTCCGCATTACTGAAGACGCCGCACCGATCCGCCTGTCGATCTCACGATCCACTCTTCCCCCACTCGTGAACAAGACTCCTAGGTACTTGAACTCCTCCACTTGGGGCAGGGTCTCCTCCCCAACCCGGAGATGGCACTCCACCCTTTTCCGGGCGAGAACCATGGACTCGGACTTGGAGGTGCTGATTCTCATTCCAGTCGCTTCACACTCGGCTGCGAACCGATCCAGTGAGAGCTGAAGATCCCGGCCAGATGAAGCCATCAGGACTACATCATCTGCAAAAAGCAGAGACCTAATCCCGTGGCCACCAAACCGGAACCCCTCAACGCCTTGACTGCGCCTAGAAATTCTGTCCATAAAAGTTATGAACAGAATGGGTGACAAAGGACAGCCTTGGCGGAGTCCAACCCTCACTGGAAACGTGTCCGACTTACTGCCGGCAATGCGGACCAAGCTCTGACACTGATCATACAGGGAGCGGACTGCCACAATAAGACATTCCGATACCCCATACTCTCTGAGCACTCCCCACAGGACTTCCCGAGGGACACGGTCGAATGCCTTCTCCAAGTCCACAAAGCACATGTAGACTGGTTGGGCAAACTCCCATGCACCCTCAAGAACCCTGCCGAGAGTATAGAGCTGGTCCACAGTTCCACGACCAGGACGAAAACCACACTGTTCCTCCTGAATCCGAGGTTCGACTATCCGGCGAAGCCTCCTCTCCAGTACACCTGAATAAACCTTACCGGGAAGGCTGAGGAGTGTGATCCCACGATAGTTGGAACACACCCTCCGGTCCCCCTTCTTAAAGAGAGGGACCACCACCCCGGTCTGCCAATCCAGAGGTACCGCCCACGATGTCCACGCGATGCTGCAGAGTCTTGTCAACCAAGACAGCCCCACAGCATCCAGAGCCTTAAGGAACTCCGGGCGGATCTCATCCACCCCCGGGGCCTTGCCGCCGAGGAGCTTTTTAACTACCTCAGCGACCTCAGCCCCAGAAATAGGAGAGTCCACTACAGATTCCCCAGGCACCGCTTCCTCAAAGAAAGACGTGTTGGTGGGATTGAGGAGGTCTTCGAAGTATTCCCTCCACCGATCCACAACATCCGCAGTCGAGGTCAGCAGAACACCATCCGCACCATACACGGTGTTGATAGTGCACTGCTTCCCCTTCCTGAGGCGCCGTATGGTGGTCCAGAATCGCTTCGAAGCCGTCCGGAAGTCGTTTTCCATGGCTTCCCCGAACTCTTCCCATGTCCGAGTTTTTGCCTCCGCGACCGCTAAAGCTGCACACCGCTTGGCCCGTCGGTACCCGTCCACTGCCTCCGGAGTCCTATGAGCCAAAAGAACCCGATAGGACTCCTTCTTCAGCTTGACGGCATCCCTCACTGCTGGTGTCCACCAACGGGTTCTGGGATTACCGCCACGACAGGCACCAACTACCTTGCGGCCACAGCTCCAATCAGCCGCCTCGACAATAGAGGTTCGGAACATGGTCCACTCGGACTCAATGTCCCGCACCTCCCTCGTGACATGTTCAAAGTTCTCCCGGAGGTGTGAATTGAAACTCTCTCTGACAGGAGACTCTGCCAGACGTTCCCAGCAGACCCTCACAATGCGCTTGGGCCTGCCAGGTATGTCCGGCATCCTCCCCCACCATCGCAGCCAACTCACCACCAGGTGGTGATCGGTAGAAAGCTCCGCCCCTCTCTTCACCCGAGTGTCCAAAACATAAGGCCGCAAATCCGATGACACAACTACAAAGTCGATCATGGAACTGCGGCCTAGGGTGTCCTGGTGCCAAGTGCACATATGGACACCCTTATGTTTGAACATGGTGTTTGTTATCGACAAACTGTGACGAGCACAAAAGTCCAATAACAAAACACCACTCGGGTTTAGATCCGGGCGACCATTCTTCCCAATCACGCCTCTCCAGGTTTCACTGTCGTTGCCAACATGAGCGTTGAAGTCTCCCAGTAGGACAAGGGAATCACCCGGAGGAGCACTTTCCAGTACTCCCTCGAGTGTACCCAAAAAGGGTGGGTATTCTGAACTGCTGTTTGGTGCATAAGCACAAACAACAGTCAGGACCCGTCCCCCCACCCGAAGGCGAAGGGAAGCTACCCTCTCGTCCACTGGGTTGAACTCAAACGTACAGGCTTTGAGCCGGGGGGCAACCAGAATTGCCACCCCAGCCCGTCGCCTCTCACTGCCGGCAACGCCAGAGTGGAAGAGGGTCCAGTCCCTCTCGAGAGAACTGGTTCCAGAGCCCTTGCTGTGCGTCGAGGTGAGTCCGACTATATCCAGCCGGAACTTCTCTACCTCGCGCACTAGCTCAGGCTCCTTCCCCCCCAGTGAGGTGACGTTCCACGTCCCAAGAGCTAGCTTCTGTAGCCGAGGATCGGACCGCCAAGTGCCCTGCCTTCGGCTTCCGCCCAGCTCACAATGCACCCGACCTCTATGGCCCCTCCTATGAGTGGTGAGCCCATTGGAGGGATGACCCACGTTGCCTCTTCGGGCTGTGCCCGGCCGGGCCCCATGGGAACAGGCCCGACCACCAGGCGCTCGCCATCGTGCCCCAACTCCGGGCCTGGCTCCAGAGCGGGGCCCCGGTGACCCACGTCCGGGCGAGGGAAATCTGGGTTCATTTCGTTGTAATTCCATTGAAGTCTTTGAGCTGCTCTTTGTCTGATCACTCACCTAGGACCTGTTTGTCTTGGGAGACCCTACCAGGGGGCATGAAAACCCCCAGACAACATAGCTCCTAGGATCATTGGGACATGCAAACTCCTCTACCACGGTAAGGTAGCAGCTCAGAGAGGAGCACTATGGACTGGACTCTCACTATTATATTAGATCCACTATGGACTGGACTCTCACACTATTATGTTAGATCCACTATGGACTGGACTCTCACACTATTATGTTAGATCCACTATGGACTGGACTCTCACTATTATATTAGATCCACTATGGACTGGACTCTCACAGGATTATGTTAGATCCACTATGGACTGGACTCTCACACTATTATGTTAGATCCACTATGGACTGGACTCTCACACTATTATGTTAGATCCACTATGGACTGAAACTAAGGCCTGCAAGAGGTCATTACGATTTTTTTTCAGTTTATTAAGCATTTCTTACATATTCCTTACTTTTGTTCCTTGTTTTCATGAGGTTATTTAAAAGGTGATTACATTTGAAATAAATATGTTGACATAATATATTTTCCACCTGGTTTATATTTTTCATAGGTCATAAAAAAATATCAATATTATCAATATAAGAAACATATATCCTGATACAGTTTTCAGCCCTCCTGTATACTGATGCCACCCGAACGCCTTTTTAGGGCACGTCCAGCTGGTAGGAGGCCACGGGGAAGACCCAGGACACGTTGGGAAGACTATCTCTTCCGGCTGGCTTGGGAACGCCTCGGGATCCCCCGGGAGGAGCTGGACCAAGTGGCTGGGGAGAGGGAAGTCTGGGCTTCTCTGCTTAGGCTGCTGCCCCCGTGACCCGACCTCGTAAACGCGGAAGAAGATGGATGGATGGATGGATGTATAGCAGGGGTCAGCAAGCTTTTTGAAAGCAAGAGCTACTTCTTGGGTACTGATTCATGCCAAGGGCTACCAGTTTGATACACACTTAAATACATTGCCAGAAATAGCCAATTTGCTCAATTTACCTTTAATAAATACATCTATAAATATAAAAAAAATGGGTATTTCTGTCCGTCATTCCGTCCTACATTTTTTTCCCCTTTACGGAAGGTTTTTGTAGATAATAAATTATGAAAAAACACTTAATTGAACGGTTTAAAAGAGGAGAAAACAGGAAAAAACATTTTAATGAAATTTTGAAATATAGTTTATCTTCAATTTTGACTCTTTAAAATTCAAAATTCAACCGAAAAATAAGAAGAGAAAAACTAGCTAATTCGAATCTTTTTGAAAAAATTAAAAAAAGAATTTATGGAACATCATTAGTAATTTTTCCTGATTAAGATTATTTTTTTTACAATTTTGGTGACATGTTTTGAATAGGTTAAAATCCAATCTGCACTTTGTTAGAATATATAACAAATTGGACCAAGCTATATTTCTAACAAAGACAAATCATTATTTCTTCTGGATTTTACAGAACAAAAATTTTAAAAGAAATTCAAAAGACTTTGAAATAAGATTTACATTTTCTAGATTTGCCAGAATATTTTTTTCGAATTTTAATCATAATGAGTTTGAAGAAATATTTCACAAATATTTTTCGTCGAAAAAACCGAAGCTAAAATGAAGATATAAATTAAAATGTATTTATTATTCTTTACAATGAAACAAATAAATTTACCTGAACATTGAGGAAGGAATTTAAAAGGTAAAAAGGTATTTCAAAATCCTAAAATCATTTTTAAGGTTGTATTTTTTCTCTAAAATTGTCTTTCTGAAAGTTATAAGAAGCAAAGTAAAAAAATAAATGAATTTATTCTAACAAGAGAAGACCAAGTCTTTCAAATATTTTCTTGGATTTTCAAATTCTATTTGAGTTTTGTCTCTCTTAGAATCAAAAATGTCACGCAAAGTGAGACCAGCTTGCTAGTAAATAAATACAATTTAAAAAATAGAGGCAGCTCACTGGTAAGTGCTGCTATTTGAGCTATTTTTAGAACAGGCCAGCGGGCGACTCCATCCATCCATCCATCCATCCATTTTCTACCACTTATTCCCTTTTTGGGGTCGCGGGGGGCGCTGGCGCCTATTTCAGCTACAATCGGGCGGAAGGCGGTGTACACTCTGGACAAGTCGCCACCTCACCGCAGGGCCAACACAGATAGACAGACACTCATCTGGTCCTTACGGGCGACCTGGTGCCCGTGTTGGTGCCCCCTGCTGTATACCATGCAAATGTGCCCCCTAGTGGCTGTAAACAGCATATCAGTAACGAGCAATCTGATTGCAGGCTTGGTAAGTGCTATGATCTGCATTATATTTGGTCCAGATAAAAGTGTTAAGGTCTAAGAAAAGTATCAAAATAAGAACATAACATGTCTGAACATCGCACGACACTCACAGAAGTACAGTTGACATACTTTTAGAGGATTCAGCAACAGTCAACATCTCAGCAGGCTGCCATGTTGGAACATGTGTGTTTGTGTTTACTCGTCAGAACACACAAGTCAAATACAAGTTCTTAAATGCCTACTGAAAGCCACTACTAGCGACCACGCAGTCTGATAGTTTATATATCAATGATGAAATATTAACATTGCAACACATGCCAATACGGCCGCTTTAGTTTACTAAATTGCAATTAAAAATTTCATGCGGAGTATCTTGTTGATGACACGTGCGCGTGACGTCTCGGATTGTAGCGGACATTTTGTTCCAGCCCCGATCCCAGCTATAAGTCGTCTGCTTTAATCGCATAATTCCACAGTATTCTGGACATCTGTGTTACTGAATCTTTTGCAATTTCTTCAATTAATAATGGAGACGTCAAAGAAGAAAGATGTAGGTGGGAAGCGGTGTATTGCGGCCGCTTTTAGCAACACAAACACAGCCGGTGTTTCATTATTTACATTCCCAAAAGATGAAGCTTTACTATGGAACAGAGCGGTCAAGCGAACATGGTTCCCGACCACATGTCAACCGGCAGGTTTCGGTGAGAAAATGGTGGTAATAAGTCGCCTCTTACCGTAGACATGAGCGGAGAGCTTGCATCGTTCCTTGTGCAGCTGTCATAGAGGCAGCTGCGGACTCTCTTGCCTCCTTCGACCGGCCGCCCCCGAATGTGGGATGCGTCCACCGTGGAGTAAGGGGGAAAAAAAAAAATCTCAGCCCGGCCCCAACGGCTGCCTTCATTTCGCATCGTCGAGAAACATGGCTTTCCTCAGAGACACTGGCGGTCACCACACCCCTCCGACTTTCATTAAAACGCTAAAACACTAGTAACACAATAAGCAGATAAGGGATTTTCCAGAATTATCCTAGTAAATGTGTCTAATAACATCTGAATCCCTCTGCCATGTAGTTTTTATTCCCTAGTCCTTCAGTGAATTGTGAAGTGAATTATATTTATATAGCCCTTTTCTCAAGTGACTCAAAGCGCTTTACATAGTGACACCCAATATCTAAGTTACATTTAAACCAGTGTGGGTGGCACTGGGAGCAGGTGGGTAAAGTGTCTTGCCCAAGGACACAATGACAGTAACTAGGATGGCACAAGCTGGAATCGAACCCTCAGTTTAGGGAAGGCATGGCGCAGTGGGAGAGTGGCCGTCCGCAACCCAAGTGTCCCTGGTTCAAATCCCACCTAGTACCAACCTCGTTACGTCCGTTGTGTCCTGAGCAAGACACTTCATCCTTGCTCCTGATGGGTGCTGGTTGGCGCCTTGCATGGCAGCTCCCTCCATCAGTGTGTGAATGTGTGTGTGAATGGGTGAATGTGGAAGTAGTGTCAAAGTGCTTTGAGTACCTTGAAGGTAGAAAAGCGCTATACAAGTACAACCCATTTATTTTATTTATAAGTTGCTAGCACAGCGACTCTATCAACCGAGCTATGCCTATCACTCTCCCTTTCCTCATCCATGAATCTTTCATTCTCACTCAAACTAATGGGGAAATTGTCGCTTTCTCGGTCCGATCCGCTCTCGCTGCCGGTGGCCATGATTATAAACAATGTTCAGATGTGAGGAGCTCCACAACCCGTGACGTCACGCGCACGTCGTCTGCTACTTCCGGTACAGGCAAGGCTTTTTTTATTAGCGACCAAAAGTTGCGAACTTTATCGTCGATGTTCTCTACTAATACAAAAATATGGCAATATGGCGAAATGATCAAGTATGAGACATAGAATGGAGCTGCTATCCCCGTTTAAATAAGAAGATCTCATTTCAGTAGGCCTTTAAGCTGAAATGTAGTCTTGTCAGCATGGATGTTGTCTTTAAAAGGAATAAAATGGTGTCAGTGTGCACACCTGGTCTGAGGCCGCCGTCCATCACCTGCCTGCATCGGACCGCAGCTCCTCCTCGCCCGGAGACCTCCCGAGCCGCCGACAAAAACAACAACAAAACAGCAAAAACAAGAGGCTACCGGCGGGAGAACATAAACAAAAGTGTTGGTGACGGCGGGTCAAAGTCAAAGTTTAGTCCAAAAGTCCGCCCTGCTGAGAGAGAGAGAAAAAAAAGAGTGACTCAACCGAGAAGCACCTTGTTCCGCTAGTCAAGTCAGCTGCAGGGAGGAGAGACCACTTCCGGTAAGGCTTGTAAAAATAAGAGCATGACATTTAATTTACTCTTTCCGAAGTTTTGAACGTTCATTCGCATCAATCAATTCACTTCATCCATTTCCATCCATTTTCTACCGCTTATTCCCTTTTTTGGGGTCACGGGGGGCGCTGGTGTCTATCTCAGCTACAATCGGGCGGAAGGCGGGGTACACCCTGGACAAGTCGCCACCTCATCGCAGCAATTCACTTCAGTCCACTTTATTTATTTAGTGCATTTTAAACAACAAAAATGTTTCCGAAGTGCTGCACAACAATATTAAAAATAACATTCAAATATTATCCTTAGCTGCACCAGTGACTGAATAAAAACAAAAAATAAATAAATATAAAAACAATATGAAAATAAATATGATGAAAAACGATTTTAAAGAGTGAAACCAATTAAAACAATAAATAGAAAACAACATTCTAAAAACACAGAGGGCCACACAACTCACGTAGTGTTAAAAGCCAAATAATACAAGTGGGTCTTAAGACAATACTTAAAACATTTTAAACTATTAACTACAAAAAAGAGCTATAAGGATTATTCATGAAGCAGATGATCTAAAACACACGAACATACTTTTTATTAATTCTGGTTTATTGAAACCACAGGAACTAATAAAGTTACAGACATTATGTGTTATGTTTAAGGCTAAAAGTAAAACATTACCAGCAAATATACAAAAAAATGTTTGTCATCACTTCTGAGAATAGGATATAATAGAATAGAAAATAGTTTTATTGTCATTATTTTAGTGAACAGATTAAAAGAACAACAAAATTGGAGCAGATTGCCTAAGGTGCGTACACAATCATTTAGTAATATTAATAGTAAAAAAAAAAGATTAAAAAAAGAAGATATGTATCTATTTATGTGTACATATCTACACACATGCATATAGCCACACATATACATATATTAAGTTAAAGTTAAAGTACCCGTGATTGTCACACACACACCATGACTAGGGAAGGTTGTTTGGGCTGTGGCATATAAGTAAATGCTGTGCTTTTCTGTGAAAAGTTCATTGATCTGATTTATTTACATTGTTCACAAGGTGGCAGCAAATATGTAGCATGCAAGGATTGCAAGGTATTGAGGATGGGAATCCATGCCACCTGAAGCAGAAGTAAGTATGCTAACCACTAGGCTAAAAGCCCATCATGCTCTTTAATGGGTGTCATTTTGAATTTTTTTCATGGTGTTTGGACGTTTTTCATAAAATCCACAAAGTTTGGTGAGCAGGTTGTGTTATGTGTAAACATGTGTTTTGACCTTTATATTAGTTGCATTTTCTTTTTTTGCACAATGACTGGGGAAGGTTGTTTGGATTGTGACATATAACTTAATGCTGTGCTTTACTGAAAAAATGTCATTGATCTGATTTATTCACATTGTTCACAAGGTGCCAGCAAATATGTAGCATTAAGGGACTGCCTGGTATTGAAGATGGAAATCCACGCCACCCGAAGTAGAGGTAAATGTGCTAACCACTAGGCTAAAAGCCCATCATGCATTCTAATGAGTGTCATTTTGAACATTTTCATGGTGTTTGGACGTTTTTCATAATATCCACAAAGTTCAGTGAGCAGGTTGTGTTATCTGTGACCATGTGTGTTTACCTTTATGTTAGTTGCATTTTCTTTTTTTGCACCATGACTAGGGAAGGTTGCTTGGATTGTGGCATATGAGTTAATGTGTGCTTTTCTGAAAAAAGTTAATTGATCTGATTTACAGAAAATATGTAGCATTCAGGGACCGCCTGGTATTTAGGACGCAAACCCACATTGCCCGAATTAGAGGTAAGTGTGCCAACCACTAGGTTAAAAGCCCACCATGCACTCTAATGGATTAAAATGGGTGTCATTTGGATTTTTTTCTTGGTGTTTGGACGTATTTTATAATATCCACAAAATTCAGTGAGCAGGTTTTGTAATGTGTGATCGTGTGTTGAACATAACTTAGCTGCATTTTTTTGTACTATGACTAGGGAAAGTTGTTTAGATTGTGGCATATAAGTAAATGCTATGCTTTTCTGTAAAACATTAATTGATCTGATTTATTCACATTGTCCAAAATGTGGCAGCAAATATGTAGCATTCAGGGACCACCTGGTATTTAGGACGCAAACCCACGCCGCCCGAAGTAGAGGTAAGTGTGCTAACCACAAGGCTAAAAGCCCACCATGCACTCTAATGGATTAAAATGGGTGTCATTTGTCATTTTTTCTTGGTGTTTGGACGTTTTTTATAATATCCACAAAATTCAGTGAGCAGGTTATGTGTGATCGCGTGTTGAACATAACTTAGCTGCATTTTTTTGTACTATGACTAGGGAAAGTTGTTTAGATTGTGGCATATAAGTAAATGCTGTGCTTTTCTGTAAAACATTAATCGATCTGATTTATTCACATTGTCCAAAATGTGGCAGCAAATATGTAGCATTCAGGGACCACCTGGTATTTAGGACGCAAACCCACGCCGCCCGAAGTAGAGGTAAGTGTGCTAACCACAAGGCTATAAGCCCATCATGCACTCTAATGGGTGTCATTTTGAATTTTGTCATGATGTTTGGACATTTTTTTCATAATATCCATGTAATGACCGTGTGTTGACCTTTATGTTAGTTGCATTTTCTTTTTTTTCTTCCCATGACTAGGGAAGGTTGTTTGGATTGTGGCATATAAGTAAATGATGTGCTTGTCCATTAAAAGTGTCATTGATCTGATTTACTCACATTGTCCACAAGGTGGCAGCAAATATTTAGCATTGAAAGACCACCTGGACCATCTGGCTCCTGCTCCTTACTGGGCTTCTGTTGCCGGAGACGTTCACTGAGCGGGGGGTCCCCGCAGGGTGCCATTTTCTTGCCCATTGTCTGACACTTGCCAGTCCTTCTCTCTTTGCGTCGTGTCCAGCCTCAGGATGCCGGACATAGGGTGGAACCCTCCATGCATTGTGAGGACTTTGGAGCTTTGGTGCCTTGGTATCAGAGGCTTGCATTTCTTCCAGTGTTCGGGGTATAATGCCAGCGGGGTATCTGATTACTGGCATGGCATTGGTGTTAATTGTCTGCATCTTTTTCGAGCCATTCAGCTGGCTTTTCAGAATCTGCCTCACCCTCCCAAGGTATTTGGGTGCCTCGTCATGGTTGGCTTGTAGGACTCCCCCGGTATTTGTATCTGTTCAGATAGTTGCAATCGTCTAGATATCTCTCGCTCGCACTTATCAAATGACATTCCAATGTCAGTACTGCACATTCTTGTCAAAGTGGTTCTTGGCACTCTTGATATGGTGGACAGCAGGACTATTCAACCTTTCATTTGGCCCACTGAGCATCACCCAAATAGGCCTGATGAAACCAATCAAAATATAAAATCATCGGTCTACCCACACCCAACATCTCAGATCTAAACCTCAGGAGCATTTAAGTCTCACCTTAAAACTCATCTGTATACTCTAGCCTTTAAATGGACCTCCTTTTTAGACCAGTTGATCTGCCGCTTCTTTTCTTTCTCCTATGTCCCCCCCTCCCTTGTGGAGGGGGTCCGGTCCGATGACCATGGATGAAGTACTGGCTGTCCAGAGTCGAGACCCATGATGGACCGCTCGCCTGTGTATCGGTTGGGGACATCTCTACGCTGCTGATCCGCCTCCGCTTGGGATGGTATCCTGTGGACGGGACTCTCGCTGCTGTCTTGGATCCGCTTGAACTGAACTCTCGCGGCTGTGTTGGAGCCACTATGGATTGAACTTTCACAGTATCATGTTAGACCCACTCGACATCCATTGCTTTCGGTCCCCTAGAGGGGGTGGGGGGTTGCCCACATCTAAGGTCCTCTCCAAGGTTTCTCATAGTCAGCATTGTCACTGGCGTCCCACTGGATGTGAATTCTCCCTGCCCACTGGGTGTGAGTTTTCCTTGCACTTTTGTGGGTTCTTCCGAGGATGTTGTAGTCGTAATGATTTGTGCAGTCCTTTGAGACATTTGTGATTTGGGGCTATATAAATAAACATTGATTGATTGAGGTCCATCATTCCACTGGCAAACACGATAGTCCAGGATGTGACTCACCCACAACACCGGGGGTCGGCAATCCACGGCTCTGGAGCCCTAGTGGCTCTCTGGAGCTTTTTCAAAAATGTATGAAAAATGGAAAAAGATAAAGGGAAAAAATATATTTTTTGTTTTAATATGGTTTCTGTAGAAGGACAAACATGACACAAACCTCCGAAATTGTTATAAAGCACACTGTTTGTATTAAACATGCTTCACTGATTCGAATATTTGGTGAGCGCCGTTTTGTCCTACTAATTTTGGCGGTCTTTGAACTCACCGTGATTTGTTTTGTCTCATTTTGTTCATGTCGTGGAAATTTTCTTAAAGACGATCCTTTAGTGACAAATAGCTTTAAAATGATTTATTAAAGTAACAAAAAATTAATAACAAGCTTTGCAAAGCGAGACCAAACCAGAACGACACATCCGTTCGTTCCAGCTTGTTCTAACTCCTTTAGAATTTGACATGACAATTATACATTCTCAGAAGTCCCGCCCTCCATGCTCATTTACATACAGTACACCAGTGGAATGAATACCCAAAGTCCTGTGAAGGGAAGAGGGTGTCGTTTGCCCAGAGGAGGGGCGTCACTCAGGAAAGGGGAACAATTTAGGTCTGTTGGGGGTCAAGAATAAATGACACATATGCCCAGCTCAACTAAAGTCCACATGTTACATCAAAGACACAGGAGACAGAGCTTGATCAGATAATAGATCTCTTGCTAAGTGTCACATTCCTGATAAACAACTTTTGGTACCCAGTTCAAAGAACATCATCTATTAAAACGAGTACAAGTAATTTTTCTTGTTTAATGCTGTGCATGAATGCACAAAGGTGAGTTTTGTTGATGTTATTGACTTGTGTGGAGTGCTAATCAGACATATTTGGTCACTGCATGACTGCAAGCTAATCGATGCTAACATGCTATTTAGGCTAGCTGTATGTACATATTGCATCATTATGCCTCGTTTGTAGCTATATTTGAGCTCATTTAGTTTCCTTTTAAGTCCTCTTAATTCAATTTATATCTCCTGACACACTATCTGTATGTAATATGGCTTTTAAATTTGTTTTGCGGCTCCAGACAGATTTGTTTTTAAATTTTTTGTTATGGTTTACTAAGGAGGACGTGACGGCAAACGGACACCAGGTGGCAGTATGTCCAAAGATTTATTAAAATATATATATATATATATATATATATATATATATCTATATTAACAAATGTATATATGTAATAATCAATCAACAGAAAACATACTAATTAAATGGAGCGTGGCAAAAACTCTAGGGTGTATGGTGTTAGTCTAAGTGTGTTAATTAACTGAAGTGTGTTTTACCCAAGTGTTGACAAAAGAGAACGCGGAAGTCCGTGGGGCAGGCAGAGGGTTCAGGTCAAACAAGCGAGGAGTCAAGGTACAAAGGAGGCAGTCAGAATCCAGAGGGAGATCCAGGGAAAAGAGTGAGACGCACAGCTCACCTTGCGGGCGACGGAGGATTCTGTGGGGACACGGGAGAAGACACTGAGAACACGTAGAGGTACAGGGCACAGGGAGAGCAGGTTTGCATAAAGCAGGGTGATTGCTTACAGTACGCATTTGGAACTAAGTTCCCGCACGGATCCGTGTGTCCACTGGTCTTTTATGCTGCTCATCGTCAGTCACAGGTGTGTCCTGCAGCCGGCTGCGGCGGAGAGTGGGCGCGGTCCGCTTGATGAATGCGGGGGCGTGTCTGGAGTGCGCTGTCGGCGGGTCCTCTGGTTGGACTCGCAGCGGAGAGAGACGCAGAATGCGCATGTCCCGCAACAGTATCCCCCCCCTATGGACAGATTCCAGATGTCCTAGAATCTGAACACCCCCAAAAGCAGGAACAAAAATCAAGGGAGGGTGGAGGGGTGAACTGGTGGTGGGTCGCCAGCCCAAGTGTCTCAGAAGCCATCGGGGACAAGTCTGGTGGCGGCGTCGGGTGGACCGCCGCTGCGGCCGGCGAAGTGGACGACCAAAGAACGGTCGACGTCTTGGCCGTCGGTAAGGCGGGCGCGAATGGTTCCCTGGTGCGGGCCGCCGGACACGAGGAGGTGGACGGCACTGTAGTGAGGACCGCCGGACACAAGGAGGTGGGCGGCGCCGAGCTGCAGCCCGCCGGACACGAGGAGATGGCTGAGGAGCTGAAGCCAGTGCTACTGGCTGAGGGGCGGGGGTCAGGGCCAGCCTAGGTATGGGTGCTAGCTCACAGGCTAGCCTGGGGACAGGTGCTAGCTCAGGGGCTTGCCAAGGGGCTGGTGCTAGCTCGGGGGCTAGCTCGGGGACTGCCGCTGGCTCGGGGGCTAGCTCGGGGACTGGGGCTAGCTCGGGGGCTGGCTCGGGAACTGACGCTAGCTCGGGGGCTGGCTCGGGGACTGACGCTAGCTCGGGGGCTGGCTCGGGGACTGACGCTAGCTCGGGGGCTGACGCTAGCTCGGGGGCTGACGCTAGCTCGGGGGCTGACGCTAGCTCGGGGGCTAGCTCGGGGACTGGCGCTAGCTCGGGGGCTAGCTCGGGGACTGGCGCTAGCTCGGGGGCTAGCTCGGGGACTGGCGCTAGCTCGGGGGCTAGCTCGGGGACTGGCGCTAGCTCGGAGGCTAGCTCGGGGACTGGCGCTAGCTCGGAGGCTAGCTCGGGGACTGCCGCTAGCTCGGAGACTAGCTGTGGGTCTTGTGCTAGCTCGGGGGCTAGTCGAGGGGCTGGTGCTAGCTCAGGCGCTAGCTTCGGGACAGGTACTAGCTCGGAGGCTAGCCAGGGGACTGGTGGCTGCGGCTGGGAAAAACGGAAGATAGGTGGGATATCTCGGGCAGGGGGAAGTCTGTCTGGTTGCAGCTGTGCTACCACATTAGCACAGCCACCAGTACAAAAATGAAAAACAGATGGTATAGGTATGGCAGGGGTTTGCCTGGCTGGGTGTAGATGCGCCACCACATCAGCACAGTCACCAGCACTATCCCCCCCTTCCGAACGCGGATGCCAAACGCCTCCAGCTGACTGAGGAATTGTCACTAAGGGTGGGAGGTGGGTGGCCAGGCGCCGGGCAAATTCATCCCTCCCCGTATTGAAATTAAACAGTCCCTTGACGGAGTGTTGAGGGCTATAAAAATTGTCCATGGTGGAGGAAAAAGACATCGTGACAGGGGCAAAAAGGAAGGAGGAAAGTTGAGAAAACCAAAAAAAACAAACAAAAACTCACTGGGACAGAGCTAAAGTCACTGGGGGCTATGAAAACAACAACAACAACAAAAATACTGTGCCGTCAGGTCCTACTATTTAATTTTTCTGGCGGGAACTTACTGTTATGGTTTACTAAGGAGGACGTGACGGCAAACGGACACCAGGTGGCAGTATGTCCAAAGATTTATTAAAATATATATATATATATATATATATATCTATATTAACAAATGTATATATGTAATAATCAATCAACAGAAAACATACTAATTAAATGGAGCGTGGCAAAAACTCTAGGGTGTATGGTGTTAGTCTAAGTGTGTTAATTAACTGAAGTGTGTTTTACCCAAGTGTTGACAAAAGAGAACGCGGAAGTCCGTGGGGCAGGCAGAGGGTTCAGGTCAAACGAGCGAGGAGTCGAGGTACAAAGGAGGCAGTCAGAATCCAGAGGGAGATCCAGGGAAAAGAGTGAGACGCACAGCTCACCTTGCGGGCGACGGAGGATTCTGTGGGGACACGGGAGAAGACACTGAGAACACGTAGAGGTACAGGGCACAGGGAGAGCAGGTTTGCATAAAGCAGGGTGATTGCTTACAGTACGCATTTGGAACTAAGTTCCCGCACGGATCCGTGTGTCCACTGGTCTTTTATGCTGCTCATCGTCAGTCACAGGTGTGTCCTGCAGCCGGCTGCGGCGGAGAGTGGGCGCGGTCCGCTTGATGAATGCGGGGGCGTGTCTGGAGTGCGCTGTCGGCGGGTCCTCTGGTTGGACTCGCAGCGGAGAGAGACGCAGAATGCGCATGTCCCGCAACATTTTTGGTCCAATATGGCTCTTTCAACATTTTGGGTTGCCGACCCCTGCCCTAGGGTAAACGATACATCATCCCACTACCATCAGGGCACAGGAACAGAACCATCAAATTCCAGAGGGCCCGCCTGGGGAAAAGCCTTATCCCTGCAGCTATAGTCGCCATAAACTGCAGACCCGGCCGACAAGCCTGTAAATGTCTTGGTCATGTATGATGTCTTTTTGTTATTTTTGTTTGTGATGTGCAATGTCTTATTGTTCAAGTGTAGGGCAGTGAAAAGGAATTTCAAAACATCTAAATCAAATCAAATCTCTGAACCTTTTGAGGATATTACGGAGCATAGATGGTGAAATCTCTAAATTCCTTGCAATAGCTGTTTGAGAAATGTTGATCTTAAACTTAAACTGTTGGACCCTCGCCCCGTCCTTGTCTGTGAATGAGTGAGCATTTCATGGAAGATGCTTTTATACCCAATCATGGCACCCACTTGTTCCCAATTAGCCTGCACACCTGTGGGTGTCAATACGTGGACTTGGGGGTTTGTTTTTCCGGAAGACAAAGGAAAGTTGGCGTGGGCAAAATATGAATGTAAGTACATATTTATTCATAACATTAACAAACTACAAAAAAAGGAAGCAAAGAAATGGCGCGCACAATGGCGTAGAACAAACTTGACTAATAAACACTAAAACTAGCACAAAGGCAGAACTATGGACAAAAAGCAAAACTCGATAACTGCGACATAAAAACCAAAAACCTACGTGGCCTGGGCAGGAGGGAAACTACGGACAGTAAGAGTGACAGGCATGGCATGGCATGAAGTAGAAGTAACTTGGCATAACGTGAGTAGAGGAAAAGTCGCCAGGCTGACTTCCTGGCAACTTTCGCTTTAAATAACAGACATGATTAGAGACAGGTGTGCGAGGTCAAAACGTGTGACAGGTGCGTGATATGAGGCTAGGTGAAAACTAAAGGGTAGTCATGGAAACAAAACAAACAAGGAAGTGCAAAAACAGGAAACAATGGAGTCTTAAGCAAAACAGAAGATAACTAAACAAAACATGATCTCATACATGAGAGTGGGATGTTCCCAATAAGTGTTTGATGAGCATTCCTCAACTTTCTCAGTCTTTTTTGCAACTTGTGCCAGCTTCTTCTTTTTAATGTTGAAGGCATCAAATTCCAAATGAACTAATATCTGCAAAAAATTGCTAAATTTACCAGTTGGAACACAAGTTTAAACCCCTGCCGAGTCATACCTAAGACTATAAAAATGGGAGCCATTACCTCCCTGCTTGGCACTCAGTTTTAAGGGTTGGAATTGGGAGTTAAATCACCAAAAATGATTCCCGGGCGCGGCCACCGCTGCTGCTCACTGCTCCCCTCACCTGCCAGGGAGTGAGGGTGATGGGTCAAATGCAGAGGATAATCTCACCAATGTGTGTGTGACAATCATTAGGACTATTAAATATTTTGACTTTGCAGTCTATTCAATTGAATATAAATTGTAAAGGATTAGCTGTCAGAGTTAGTTTGTGACGAACCCCAAGATGCAGAGATGGAGGCAGGCATTGAGTACAAAAACATGATTTAACAAAACACTAAAACAAGAACCGAACAAAAGGGTACAAACAAAAAAACGCGCAAGAGGTGGATAACAAACAAAGAGCTACCATGGGAGCTAGAAGATAACGAGCCTAACGCGGAAGCGAGCAGGAGAACCAGAACAAACAAAAGGGTACTAAAAAAAGGCACGCACGAGGCGGATAACAAACTTGGCTATGAACAAACAAAACTGGAAGCAGCAATAAAAAGACAGTAAGCTACTAACAGCTACCGAAGATAGCTTACTGCTATGCTGTATTGACACGACACGATAGGTTGCAACGACAATAATCCGGCGCTGACTGGATGGGAAGACAGGTCTAAATAGGAGCGGGCTGATTGACACCAGGTGTGGCCAGGTGCCAATCAGCTGCAGCAGCACTCAGGGAGAAAGACAGGAAATAAGAGCGCTGACAGGAACTAAAGACAGGAAATACTACAAACAGAAGAAAAACTAAAACACAAACAAACTTTTAGGGGCAAGCCTGACATTAGCGAATCGTTGTATTCAGTTTTTTTATTTACTATTTACACAACGTGACAACTTCACTGCTTTTGCATATATTTTTTTGCAGTAAGTGCCGATGAAAGGGCTCTAAAACACAACCTCTACTGTACCATTATTTTGAAGGGCTGCCGACCTTTGAGCGGCTTCTGTTGTTTTAAGCGGGGACGCCTCAGAGCTCTCCCACAATGCAGCTGTCTGACACTCTTCTCTTCGGGCCAAGGAGTGTCGCTCACTGGAGGGAACCAATCTCAGTCAGCAGAGACAAGATTGGCAAACAACTCTCGACCTTGGCAAACAAACACAAACGGCGTGTTTGCTGTAAGAAGACACTTAGATCAGGGGTTCCCTCGGGGCCCACTCAAATATTTAATACTGAATTAGTCATCTTAGTTTTGATTTTATTTATGTTCCATCGACTTACATGAACTTTGTGGATGCTAGGAAAACACGTGTTGATCACAAAGATTATTACCAGGTTAGGTTAGGCTGATTACAAAAATATATGCTGCAAAACTGATTAAAAAAATACAATTATGCAGTGCTAAAATAAATAAATTCCAACTAAATTAATGACAGAAAATAATAATAATATATGCTGCAAAACTGATTAATAATACAATTATGCAGTGATAAAATAAATAAATTCCAACTAAATTAATGATAGAAAATAATAGTAATATATGCTACAAAACTGATTAAAAAATACAATTATGCAGTGCTAAAATAAATAAATTCCAACTAAATTAATAATAGAAAATAATAATAATAATATATGCTACAAAACTGATTAAAAAATACAATTATGCAGTGCTAAAATAAATAAATTCCAACTAAATTAATGACAGAAAATAATATATGCTACAAAACTGATTAAAAATACAATTATGCAGTGATAAAATAAATAAATTACAACTAAATTAATGACAGAAAATAATATATGCTACAAAACTGATTAAAAATAAAATTATGCAGTGCTAAAATAAATAAATTCCAACTAAATTAATGACAGAAAATAATATATGCTACAAAACTGATTAAAAATACAATTATGCAGTGATAAAATAAATAAATTCCAACTAAATTAATGACAGAAAATAATATATGCTACAAAACTGATTAAAAATACAATTATGCAGTGATAAAATAAATAAATTCCAACTAAATTAATGATAGAAAATAATAGTAATATATGCTACAAAACTGATTAAAAAATACAATTATGCAGTGCTAAAATAAATAAATTCCAACTAAATAATAGAAAATAATAATAATAATATATGCTACAAAACTGATTAAAAAATACAATTATGCAGTGCTAAAATAAATAAATTCCAACTAAATTAATGACAGAAAATAATATATGCTACAAAACTGATTAAAAATACAATTATGCAGTGATAAAATAAATAAATTACAACTAAATTAATGACAGAAAATAATATATGCTACAAAACTGATTAAAAATAAAATTATGCAGTGCTAAAATAAATAAATTCCAACTAAATTAATGACAGAAAATAATATATGCTACAAAACTGATTAAAAATACAATTATGCAGTGATAAAATAAATAAATTCCAACTAAATTAATGACAGAAAATAATAATAATATATGCTGCAAAACTGATTAAAAATACAATTATGCAGTGATAAAATAAATAAATTCCAACTAAATTAATGATAGAAAATAATAGTAATATATGCTACAAAACTGATTAAAAAATACAATTATGCAGTGCTAAAATAAATAAATTCCAACTAAATTAATAATAGAAAATAATAATAATAATATATGCTACAAAACTGATTAAAAAATACAATTATGCAGTGCTAAAATAAATAAATTCCAACTAAATTAATGACAGAAAATAATATATGCTACAAAACTGATTAAAAATACAATTATGCAGTGATAAAATAAATAAATTCCTACTAAATTAATGAAAGAAAATAATATATGCTACAAAACTGATTAAAAAATACAATTATGCAGTGATAAAATAAATAAATTCCTACTAAATTAATGAAAGAAAATAATATATGCTACAAAACTGATTAAAAAATACAATTATGCAGTGATAAAATAAATAAATTCCTACTAAATTAATGAAAGAAAATATTAATATATGCTACAAAACTGATTAAAAAATACAATTATGCTGTGCTAAAATAAATAAATTCCTACTAAATTAATTATAGAAAATAATAATAATGTATGCTACAAAACTGATTAAAAAATACAATTATGCAGTGCTAAAATAAATTCCAACTAAGTTAATGATAGAAAATAATAATATATATGTTTCTTTCAATGAACTGTTAATAAAATGAATGTACAAATGATACATGTATTTTGATTATTGTTTCTTGTATATTTACAAATGTTGAAATGTATGAATAAAGGTTAAAAAAAGAAAAGAACACGGAGGTTAGGTTTGTACTGTTTTTGTACTTTGATTATTATTTCTCAACTGTTTGTAAATGTCGAATACGCAGGTTAGTTTTGTACTGTTTTTGTACTTTGTACTTACTTTGGTTATTATTTCTCAACTGTTTGTAAATGTCAAAATTTATAAATAAAGGTTTATAAAAAAAAACAACAACAAACAAGTTCAAGAAGCGACATAATCGTGTCTTGTTGTGCCGATCGAGTTTTTTTTCCAAACTTTTAGAAAACAGCAAAATACAAACATTTAAGAATCCCAATAACGTCAATCAAGTGTTTTGCTACAACAACAAGAAGTTACACATAAATGTAACTTTATGTGTAAAGATATTTCTTGGCAGCCCTCCAGGGGGCGCTCACTGCCCTATGGTTACAAAACACTGCTGTAGATAGCCATGTTATTTCATGGATTTCTTTATTTCCTACATTAAAAGGTACTATAAAACAGTACATTTCTAGAAAATACAGAAAAAAAACCTACAATAAAAAAACAACAGACATTTCCAATAAAAATAAAAAGCTATTTACAATCAGGAAATGCTGGATCTTTCCTCCCAACAAACTGTTAAACCTGCTGGAGTCGTCCCTTTTCTTTTTGTCGGCAGGAAGCGCCCGAGTCCTTCTAGAACATCTCTTTGTTAGCGAGGACCATAAAAAGTCTTTAGTCGTAGGACTTCTAGAAATGTGCATCAAGAGAAGAGAAGTCAGTGCCTGCAGTGGTCATCTCCTCTCATGTTGCTGCCATGGCGGACATGTTTGTTAGCATTATGCTGCAGCTTACCGGACTATAAGCCGCTACGGTTTCCCCACGCTTTGACCCCTGCGGCTAAAATACAGGTGTGGATTTTTCTTCACTCTCGTCCAAATTATGATATGGATTAAAGGCCTACTGAAATGAGATTTTCCTATTCAAACGGGGATAGCAGGTCCATTCTATGTGTCATACTTCATCATTTCCCGATATTGCCATATTTTTGCTGAAAGGATTTAGTAGAGAACATCCTCGATAAAGTTCGCAACTTTTGGTCGCTAATAAAAAGCCATGCCTGTACCGGAAGTAGCAGACGATGTGCGCGTGACGTCACGGGTTGTGGAGCTCCTCACATCTGAACATTGTTTACAATCATGGCCACCAGCAGCTACAGCGATTCGGACCGAGAAAGCGACAATTTCCCAATTAATTTGAGCGAAAATTAAAGATTTGTGGATGAGGAAAGTGAGAGTGAATGACTAGAAAAAAAAAAGACGAGGGTAGTAGGAGCGATTCAGATGTTATTAGACACATTTACTAGGATATATCTGGAAAATCCCTTATCTGCTTATTGTGTTACTAGTGTTTTAGTGAGATTATATAGTCGTACCTGTACAACCTGAAGCTCGGCCCCGCTTCTTTTTTCAGCACCAGTCGACGGGTGGTGGCGATGCCCATCTCTGCCCTTCGCAGGGGACCCTCTTTGAAACAATCTTTCGAAATGACCGCTGCATAATACACTGTACTTTGTGTGTGTGGTCTAATCCAACCGTGTTTGCTTGACCACTCTGTTCCATAGTAGTGAAGTGAAGTGAATTATATTTATATAGCGCTTTTCTCAAGTGACTCAAAGCGCTTTACATAGTGACACTCAATATCTAAGTTACATTTAAACCAGTGTGGGTGGCACTGGGAGCAGGTGGGTAAAGTGTCTTGCCCAAGGACACAACGGCAGTGACTAGGATGGCACAAGCGGGAATCGAACCTGCCGCTTGACTGTCATCTTTCTGGAATGTAAACAATGAAACACCGGCTGTGTTTGTGTTGTTAAAGGCGACCGCAATACACCGCTTCGAACCTACATCTTTCTTCTTTGATGTCTCCATTATTCATTGAACAAATTGCAAAAGATTCAGCAACACAGATGTCCAGAATATTGTGGAATTATGTGATGAAAACAGACAATTTATAGCTGGGAACGGTGCTGGAACAAAATGTCCTCTACAATGCGTGATGTATCGCGCAGGCGTCATCATACCGCAACGTTTTAGCATGATACCTCTGGGTAAAATTTAAAATTGTAATTTAGTAAACTAAAGCGGCCGTATTGGCATGTGTTGCAATGTTAATATTTCATCATTGATATATAAACTATCAGACTGCGTGGTCGCTAGTAGTCGCTTTCAGTAGGCCTTTAAGGTATGTAAATAAACATTTTACAAATATATGGAAATATTTATTTCATTTATTTTTAATTCGGTCTGTGCGCCTTATAGTCCGGTACGACTAATGTAAGGAGACCGTTTTTTTGTTTGTTTGTTTTGTGCGGGTGCGGCTTATATAGGGGTGCGGCTTATAGTCCAGAAAATATGGTACTTATTAGAATTAAAAACAAAACATAAGTCCTCCGCAGTTGCCAGAAAACAGCAGATTTGTACAAAAAAAAAGTGCCTCAATGTTCTGTCCTCCAAATATCTCGTCTCCTATGAGTATTGAGCTCACTTCTCAGAAGCTGGCAGGCACGAGCGTAGGTTTCTTTCATAGTGGCGATGACGTCATAGTCCCAGGACCCACTTACGGACATCCCAGCACCTTGTGAGTCCCAAGACCCGCTGGTGGTCCTATCGTGTTCCAGTCCAGTTTGCACACAGCTGGATGCCAGAGCCTCAGGATGAGATCACAGTGCCACAGGTTCCAGTCCTCCGCTGCGCTCCAGGTGGTGCAGTTCTGCTTTGCAAACCGTGGGGGCGCTGCAGCCCAGCGACGCCACCGCCGGCGGCTCCTCATCACCTGTGGGGGCGGGGCAAAATAGACAATCAGGTTAATGCGGACGGGAGGCGTAGGTGAGGTGTGGGTGTGCTTACCCAGCCCGGAAGACGAGGACTCGCTCTCGGCCAGGGAGGAGGAGTCAGCCTGGTCATGTGACAGGCCTTCCATTAAGGGGATGGACAGCTCGGAGGACGGGACCGACGAGTCGTAGATGCCCGAATCGCGAGGTGGCGGCAGCTCGGCGGGGGAGGGGCAGCTGTCCTCTGTCTGGCCCGAGAGGGGGAGCGCCTCCTCCTGGAGGTCGGACGCAGCGCAGGAAGAATCTTCCGCAAATGTTCTGAGTGGGAGAGACAGTTGACTTCCTGCTTCCATGACGGCCACAGTTTGACTCTGGGACGGATTATCGTATTCTCCGGACTATAGAACACGTAAACCGCACTCACTCAATCGTAGAAGAAAGAAAACAGGTCTCTGTGTATTAGCCGCACCGGACTATAAGTCGCAGATATATTGAGTTATTTACACAGAAATATTTTATTTACATACCTTAAAGGCCTACTGAAATGAGATGTTCTTATTTAAACGGGGATAGCAGCTCCATTCTATGTGTCATACTTCATCATTTCCCGATATTGCCATATTTTTGCTGAAAGGATTTAGTAGAGAACATCCACGATAAAGTTCCCAACTTTTGGTCGCTAATAAAAAAAGTCTTGCCTGTACCGGAAGTAGCAGACGATGTGCGCGTGACGTCACGGGTTGTGGAGCTCCTCACATCTGAACATTGTTTACAATCATGGCCACCAGCAGCTACAGCGATTCGGACCGAGAAAGCAACGATTTCCCCATTAATTTGAGCGAGGATGACAGATTTGTGGATGAGGAAAGTTAAAGTGAAGGACTAGAAGAAAAAAAAAGGCGAGGGCAGTGGGAGCGATTCAGATGTTATTAGACACATTTACTAGGATAATTCGGAAAAACCCCTTATCTGCTTATTGTGTTATTAGTGTTTTAGTGAGATTATATGGTACCTGAAAGTCGGAGGGGTGTGGTGACCGCCATTGTCTCTGAGGGAAGCCACGTTTCTCGACGAGGCAAAGCGAAGGCAGCCGTTGGGGCCAGGCTGAGCTTTTTTCCCCCCTCCTCCTCAGTGGAAGCATCTCACGTTCGGGGTCGGCCGGTCGGAGGAGACCGTAACTGCCTCTTTGACAGGTTCACGAGGAACGACGCAAGCTTTCCGCTCATGTCTACGGTAAGAGCCGACTTATTACCACAATTTTCTCACTGAAACCTGCCGTTTGACATGTGGTAGGGAACCATGTTTTCTTGACCGCTCTGTTCCATATAAAAGCTTCACCGTCATCTTTAGGGAATGAAAACAAAGAAACACCGCCTGTGCTTGTGTTGCTAAAGGCAGCCGCAATACACCGCTTTCCACCTACATCTTTCTTCTTTGATGTCTCCATTATTAATTGAACAAATTGCAAAAGATTCAGCAACACAGATGTCCAGAATACTGTGTAGTTATGCGATTAAAGCAGACGACTCAGAGCTGGGATCGGGCTGGAACAACATGTCCGCTACAATCCGTGACGTCACGCGCACGCATCATCATACCGCGACATTTTCAACAAGATACTTCGCGCGAAATTTAAAATTGTTAAAGTTAAAAGTTAAAGTACTAACGATTGTCACACACACTAGATGTGAAAAGGCCGTATTGGCATGTGTTGCAATGTTAATATTTCATCATTGATATATAAACTATCAGACTGCGTGGTCGCTAGTAGTGGCTTTCAGTAGGCCTTTAATTATTTCCAAACGTGTGCCAGTCATTTTACTGCCTGTGACATAGCAGTAAAATCACTGCTAGTGACGCTAGCTTGATGACATAATGATAGCACGTAGAAATATTGTCGGAATAATTGTACAATGGGAAGCAACAAGAAAGTGTCAGTTTCTTTGATCTATTGTGATCCACAGGAAGATCTTGTCTTGACCCGAGATCTACAAAGCGGAGAGGAAGCAGGACCTGACGCAAGCTCCAGGCATCTTTTCTTTGAAATGTTTTCTGACCCAGTGCAACAGCTTTTTACGACCCCCATCTCCTCGTAGAAACAGCTGTTGCTATGTAATCAGGGAAAGTCCAAATTAAAGAGGTTGCGTGCAACCATTTGGTCAGAGCGTGGTGGAAGACCGTACAAGAGTACAGCCCAGACGTTTCTCCTCATGAGCCAAATTGAATCCTGTCTCTGTTTAATTCCTTCCTTCTTGTCTGTTTAATAGATGTCATCGGTGTTTGAACCTGACAAATATGCATGAAAACACTCCTACAGACATCACACATGGGACGGTTTAGTAAGTATAAATAGTTTTAGTTATATTGTAAAACTTACAAAAGTTGTTTGGGGTGATGAATGACGAATCCATACGAGTAGGAACGCTATGGAGGACTGGAAAACAGAACTTCTAATTCAAGGCATGAAACAGAAAGAAATACTTTAGACTTTAAATGCACAGAACCTGCGGTAAGCGAACTCCTCCAAAAGGTTTCCTCATAGCACAAACAATAACACACCTTTTCAATCTCTGTGTCGGTGATACTATTTAAATATGTTGTATACAAAAAATGATGGCCGCTAGCGAAGAAATATCCACAGATAAGTCGCACCTGAGTTTAAGCCGCAGGGTTCAAAGTTTGGGAAAAACGTAACGGCTTATAGTCCGGAAAATACGGTATTTCTTTTTCAATGTAACGGACTTACCTTGAGGTGTGTTCCAGCCTGGACAGAGATCCCTGTGGAAAGGCAGGACTAGGACTTAGACCAGGACTGGAGCTCTGGCTTAAACTGAGCTTGCAGCTCAGGCTAGAACCAGGAGCCAGCAAGAGGGCGTTCTTCCTCAGCGTTCCCTCGCCACTCTCCAGCGGGGGCGACTTCACCAGCACCTCATTCAGCACCAGGCCGCCCTCCGGCCTTCTTTCAGGTCTGGTGGAGGAGGAGGAGGAGGAGGAGGGGGCTTCGGCGTCGTGCGGAGGAGGAAGTGGAGGAGACGGCGAGGAGCAGAAGGTGGATCTATTTCCAGCGGAGGGAGGCGTTGGCTTCTCGAACCAGTCGGGGTTCTGGCTGATGTGCTGGTGCATGTTGCAGATGGAGACGTAGAGGGAGCGCCCAGACTTGCTCCTGAAGTAGTTCCTCCTGGAGATGTTGAGAGGCTGCGACTCCCGCTCGGCCAGACTGGACTGACTGGAGTGAAGGCGGGTGAAAAGCTGAGGCAGCTGGTCCATCAGCTTGAACCTAATCACAGGACAGGAAACAAAATACTCTGAACCTGTGCTCACCAACCTTTTCCAGCCCACCATCCCTGGTCTCAGATGAAAACCAAAGCAAGATCTTAAATGTTTAATTTAAATTGAAAGTTGCAATGATTGTCACATACACACGAGGTGTGGTGAAATTTGTCCTCTGCATTCGACCCATCACCCTGGATCACCCCCTGGGAGGTGAGGGGAGCAGTGAGCAGCAGCGGTGCCGCGCCCGGGAATCATTTTTGGTGATTTAACCCCCAATTCCAATCCTTGATGCTGAGTGCCAAGCAGGGAGGTAATGGCTCCCATTTTTATAGTCTTTGGTATGACTCGGCCGGGGTTTGAACTCACAACCTACCCATCTCAGGGCGGACACTCTTACCACTAGGCCACTGAGTAGGTACCCCTGTGTCAACTATGTTTCATATGTGTGTGTGTATGTACGTGTATATATACACATTAGAGATGCGCGGATAGGCAATTATATCATCCGCAACCGCATCACTAAAGTCGTCATCCACCCGCCATCCACCCCGCACCAACATTTTATCAGAACTGCAACTGCCCGCCACCCGCCCATTGTTATATATCCGGAGTCGGCGACCTTTACCACTAAAAGAGCTAGTTTGACCCATGTCACAAAGTAAAGAAGGTAATGAAAACCGCTAACGTTCTCGCGAATACCCGATGGTGATCATTCAGATAACAGGAATAAGGGCGTGCTGTGAAGCCATTGCCTTTGACACCTTCAACAACATGTACAAACCGTATGCCAGTCCAACAACATGTTGTGTGCAGCTTCCGCAGATACAAGTACAAGATTGAAGGGCATACGGGGTGACACAGAGTACACTAATGGTTGTGATATAAACAATTTTAGCCACGCTGTGAAGCCACACCAAACAAGAATGACAAACACATTTCGGGAGAACATCCTCACAGTAACACAACATAAACGCAACACAACAAATACCCAGAATCCTTTGCATCCATGACAATTCATGAATGTATTTTACACCCCCGCGCCCCCAACCCCGCCCACCTTACCGACGCACGGGGTTTGCTGCTAGTGGGGTGTATAATATAGTCAGGACCTGTCATGGATACAAAGGATTCTGGGTATTTGTTGTGTTGCGTTTATGTTGTGTTACTGTGAGGATGTTCTCCCGAAAACTGTTTGTCATTCTTGTTTGGTGTGGCTTCACAGCGTGGCGCATATTAGTGAGGGTGTTAAAATTGTTTATATCACAACCATTAGTGTACTCTGTGTTACCCAGTATGCCTTGCAGTCATGTGTGTGTGTCAGCGGAAGCCACACACAACATATTGCTGGACTGGCAACTAGATTTTACACATTGTAGAAGGCATCAAAGGCAAAGCACGCCCTAATACTTATTAACTGGGTGACTGCCGGCAGACATTCTAATGTCTTCTTCGCTTTGTGACACAGGTCCAAAATGGCTCTTTAAACGGTAAAGGTTACCAATCCTTGAACCATGTATATCAAATATTTCCAAATGATTCAACCAACACCCGCCCGAATCTATTTAAAATCAATTTTTTCGTCATTTCACCCGCCCGACCCGCGGTTTATCTGCGGACTCCGCCCCAAAGCATGATGTTTTCACCCCCATGCTTCACAGTAGGTATGGTGTTCTTGGGATTCTTCTTCCTCCAAACACGACGAGTTGAGTTTATACCAAAAAGTTCTATTTTGGTTTCTTCTGACCACATGACATTCTCCCAATCCTCTGCTGTATCATCCATGTATCCATTTTGGTATAAACTCAACTCCTCGTGTTTGGAGGAAGAAGAATACTGAGTTGCATCCCAAGAACACCATACCTACTGTGAAGCATGGGGGTGGAAACATCATGCTTTGGGGCTGTTTTTCTGCTAAGGGGACAGGACGATTGATCCGTGTTAAGGAAAGAATGAATGGGGCCATGTATCGTGAGATTTGGAGCCAAAACCTCCTTCCATCAGTGAGAGCTTTGAATGCTTGACCAAATACTTATTCTCCACCATAATTTACAAATAAATTCTTTAAAATTCCTGGATTTTTTTTTCACATTCTGTCTCTCACAGTTGAAGTGTACCTATGATGAAAATTACAGACCTCTGTCATCATTTTAAGTGGGAGAACTTGCACAATCCCTGGCTGACCAAATACTTTTTTGCCCCACTGTATATAAATATATATATATATTTATGTGATTATTTTCATAAAAAAACAACTTTTGTTTTGTCTTTTAAAGACAAAGCTTTGTGTCGTTATTGGCTGATGTCAACAGTTTTGGCTAGGAAGTAATCAAATCAGCTGGTGGGTTTTCTCTGTGCGATAAAGAGGGAATGAACAGGGAAGCCACCTTGTTTTATCATATATATATATATATATATATATATATATATATATATATATATATATATATATATATATATATATATATATATATATATATATATATATATATATATATATATATACTGCCTTTGCTCATGTCAATGTTTACTTGTATATATCAAGCAACACAGAATCCGTATTTTGGAGCAATGTTCACGGACTCTAATTGGCTAGTTAGCTTCCCGTCGCAGGCGAGCAAAGATGGTCAAGGTTGCGGTAAGACTTGTTTGATGTAGGATGCTGTAAAATGTCCGATGCGTTGCAACAATCAGCCATCATGCATTGTTGCAGCAAAAAGCAAACCCATGCAGATGAAACTCTCCTTGGTGGAGGTAATAATGACCGGAACCTACCTGGGCGCCAGACTCAGCATGGTGGGGATGTCGTTCTCCGTGGAGTAGTCGAAGTAGACGCTCATGAAGCGGTTCATCTCCTGAGCGTCGCTCTTCTCGTTCTGCTTGGCCAGCCGCAGCTTCTCGCCAACCATGGCCACGCCCATCACAAACAGGTCACCGCCCGAGCCGCCGACGGGAGAGCTGCTGCTGCTGGCGTTGCCGCGGCGACCAACCGGCGTCTTTCCTCTGCGGCTCTTCCTTTCCACAAAATAGCTGCGGGTACAAAACACAGCTCGGTTAGAACCTTTAAGTAGATATCGACCGATATGGTTTATTTAGGACCGATTCTGAGCAAGACAGCGCAGCTCTGCAGAAAGGAGCACTGGTTATTACTACTAACCTACTCTCTACTTATCACTATTTTTAATACTAATTACTGGTATCCTACGTGTCAATATTGTATCTGCTGAAAAAAATAAATGAAAATATCGGCCGGTATCGATATACCTCAAAATGCCAAATATCAGTGCCAATAATCGGCCGATCCCTACTTTTAAAGTACAATTAGAATGGAAAAACAAGTTGATAATGTGTCATTGTGGCCATGAAACCATATCCAATTGTATTTTACAATCCACAATATTACCATATTATTAGAGCAGTCATACTGGAAATACGCAACCATTGTGAAGAAATGTGCTGTTTATCATTCAAAATCCTTATATAAGACAACAACACATATGTTTGGCTTTTAATGCATTTGAAATCGTAAATAAATAGCTAACAATTGAGTCAACACATGAAGGGTCCTCTGTTACACCCATAAAACTCTGTAAAAAAAAAAAAACATCTAGAACAGACCTGGGCAAAAATTTTGACTGGGGGGGCTAAATTTAGAGAAAATTAAAGCTGCAAGTAGCGATGGACGGGACCGCTTTGACTACTTTTAGCAAACAGATAGACTTAGCAAGTCGGTGTAATATCTTAACATTGACGCATCTCTCTCGTCGCAACTCGGCCCTGATGGTCGACACCAATAAGTTTACAATTAGTTGTAAAATGTTGGACGGTTGTTTTTACGATATGCAGGCAAACGACAACTTTAAAACATACCGGCTTAGCAACGGCACCTGGCAGCCATCCAGGTATAGACGATCACAGCCCCTCCCTCACGAATGTTGGTGCGTGCGCAACAGCAGCAGACGGTATGGAAAAAAACCCGTCTCTCTCACTGTGTCTGCGCACGGCTGCCACCTTTGAAATGGTTTTCAGCGCAGCGGTTCTTTGAAGGCTTATAAAATCAAAACCGTAGCAGTAATTAAAACTTTTTCATCAACTTTTAATCAGAAGGGTTCAATCTCTCTCCAGTGGTAGTTTGAAGCCGAAACGACAAACAAGCTCAGAGGACATAATGTTTGAAAAAAGGTTACCGGTTTTTACAAAACTTTTGTTTTGAAGGGGGAATTGCAAACTTCCTGTTGATTTTAGCGGGGGGTTGTCAATATATGAAATTATGTGGGTCTAAGTCAGACCTACATAAAGGTTTTTGATTCATGTCTCTACGACATCCCTACTGAAAGTTACAGGCAGTTGTGTCCGTGTTTTATTCCTAGGGGGCGCTACAGTGCCATTTTGAGTTTTGGGGTTAGGTTTTTGGATTAAATCGCAATTTTTGCTAGTCCTGATGTGTGTGTCCAGTTTGGTGAGTTTTGAAGCACGTTAAGGGGGTCTAATTACAGCTCAAAGAGGCAAAGGTGAGTGTTTTTACAAAACTTTTGTTTTGAAGGGGGAATTGCAAACTTCCTGTTGATTTTTCCTGAAGGATATCAGTGTATGAAATGTAGGTCTAAGTGAGACCTACATAGAAGTTTTTGTTTCATGTCGCTACGACATTCCTACTGGAAGTTACAGGCAGTTTTGTACGTGTTTTCTTCCTAGGAGCAGTTTTGTCTGTGTTTTCTTCCTAGGGGGCGCTAGAGTGCAATTTTTAGTTTTGGGGTTAGGTTTTTTTTATTAAATCGCAATGTTCGCCAGTCCTGATGTGTGTGTCAAATTTGGTGAGTTTTGAAGCATGTTAAGGGAGTCAAATTACAGCTCAAAGCTGCGGAATAATATTAAAGAAAGAAAGAATAAAAGGCTAGAAATTCAATAGGGTCCTCGGTCTCATAGGGACATTCGGTCCCTAAAAATGTGTCTGAGGGCCGGTATATCTGATTTTGAGGAGCACTAATACAAAACCTTACAATACTGTCTGATTGAATGCTAAAAACTTTATGACAGATTGCGTTAAAAAGCAGAATAGAATTTTAATGTTTTTACTGAATGAGACACCCAGAATGTGGGATTTACAATATTAACTATAAACGATAAAACACTGAATATTGACCACATATTAAACATCACACCCCCTCTTGATTGACATATTTTACAATCCAGCAAAACGCAACAAAAATGCTACAAACACAGCAAAATATGAACGCAAAGGGTAAAAATATTGAAAAAAAACACCTACTATCTGATATATCACTAAGCTTTACAACTTTGTTGTAAAAATGTTCTCCACGTCTGTCCCTGACACCCACATTTCAGGCTGGACGCCTTGGAAACACTCTGTGGAAACGCTCCCCACCCACATTGCTTGGTGCCTTGTCTAATTTAATTACCACAGTAACTAATTAGATGACCATAGTAACTAATTAGATGACCATAGTAACTAATTAGATGACCATAGTAACTAATTAGATGACCATAGTAACTAGTATATCATGCAAAAGCGCAGATTCCAACCATTGAAATACTTTGTAAAGTCCAAGACTTACAGTAACTTGAAAACATCACTGCACATTATAATGGTGGCTACAATTTTGATCTTAAAGATCTAAAAAAAATATTTGGGAATGTCCGGCGGACCAGATTGAAAAACTTAACGGGCCGCGTGTGGCCCCCTGGCCTTAATTTGCCCAGGTCTGGTCTAGAAAACGCCAACAATACTCCATTTACTTGTGACCTGAAAATGAACCAAACATGAGTGATATCGTTATTAGAAGTGCTAACGCAGACGGACTATTTTAGCGGCGCATTGATAACAGTGAGCTAATCCTAGTTTAGGCTGCTATTGTTGACAAAATTAAGATGGCGGCTGCTTCTGCTTCGTCTCAAACTTGCTAAAAAGTAAATTCTAGATTATAATTCACGAGTGACACTTCACCTGTGATCATTTTCAAAATGGAGGAGGCTGATTTCAATAATTTGAAATCGCATAAAGGGAAGAAGATTAAGAGCTATGCAGTAGGATTTAAGGTCCAAGCTATTGAATATGCTAAAAAGAACAGTAAGCAGCTATGTTTTATTAATAAACCGTAGCTGCGTGTGTCAAATATTAACCATTAAATGACTCCCGCCTCCTGGTGGTAGAGGGCGCTAGTGATCCTACTTGCGACTACTTGGCTGCAGAAGAAGGGACAACAAGCAGCAAGAGTGAGCAATTTTTTCCTCTCGCTTGCACTTTTAACATGGAGGATTACATATCTAAAATAAAACTGTTTTCTAAACTGGACTTTCAATCGAAGCAGGAGGTAATAAAGGAAGATCTCCATCGAGACAGAGAGACTTTTAAAACTGAAGAAAGATAAGGAAGACTTCTATGAAGAAGTCATCGATGCTTTTGATCAGAAGGAGCTGCACATGGACTTCATATATATGTGAAGTGAAGTGAATTATATTTATATAGCGCTTTTCTCTAGTGACTCAAAGCGCTTTACATAGTGAAACCCAATATCTAAGTTACATTTAAACCAGTGTGGGTGGCACTGGGGGCGGGTGGATAAAGTGTCTTGCCCAAGGAAACAACGGCAGTGACTAGGATGGCAGAAGCGGGAATCGAACCTGCAACCCTCAAGTTACTGGCACGGCCACTCTACCAACCGAGCTATGTAAAGGTAAGACCGTAATAACGTTTTTTTTTTGTATTAAAGGTGCTTCTCATGATGGTATCCTTACATCACACTCAAATTTATAAGCGCAGGCCTAAATTTACCGCATGCCTTTGGTAAGTGCCGGAGTGAGAAGAGGTGGTTTTAAATTAATTAGCACCCCGGCGGCAATTCAAGGAAATACGGTATATCTATTTAATCACACACTTTTGATGTCTTTTGGTGTGATAAAATTAGATATATATGAAAACAGCTTCAATATAGAGGAAACTTGTTTTTCCACTCTACTGCTACTTTTGATTTCTTTACATGACAAACAGAGAACAAAACTGCTGCCTGTCATAAACATCAATGGGGAGTTTCCTAACATTTACCATTTTACTATCAACAACCTTATATAACATCTCTGGCATTTCTGCTAAAAGCTTTGTGTAAAATATTTGTGATGGTGACAATGAATTCCAACAGAAGGTGTTGTGTTTGACTTCTGAGTGGGGGGGGAATGTCAAAAAGAATGTGCAGTAATTCCTGAAACAAAGCTTGTGGTGTGTCTGCGCCATCTAGTGGCAGAAAGAAGAAGACAAGGAATAAAGGGTAAAGCACCGTAGGCCCTTGGAGCAAACTGTGATGATGAAGTCGGCCTCGTCCAGCTGCCTGCTGAGCCAGGACATCTGACCTTCTCGACACATCTCCAGATGTTCCCACAGGTCCAACGCCACCTGAGTTGGAAAGGAAATGAAAGGTTCATCAGGCCGAGTTGACCATCTTCTAATTCTCCGGGTGGACCTTCTCACCTCGCAGCCGCAGAAGTCCTGCAGGAAGTAAGCGAAGCTCTGGATGACGGTGGTGTGTTTGGGGCAGTCTCTGCCGGAGTAGCAGACGAAGACCTTGGGGCGGGGCCACGGCCTCTCCGCGTTCAACGCCGCGCTGTGATTGGAAGACTCGCTGCTCTCCTCGTCCAGCTGGCTGTAGATGTTTTCTGGAGGGGACAAATGATGCCTTTAAACGTGCTTTGTGTTCTCATTATTATCAACTCTTGACAAACTCGAAAAGTTCCTCCCACCTTGTTGCTTCTTCCGACACATGACGGTAAAAAGCGTGGCGAAGGCCGACATGATGACCAGAGGCACCGTGATGGCCATGGCCCGGATAGGCCCCGCCCATTGGGAGTGGACTGCAGAGAGACACAAACGATCCCTTTTTAAAATGGCGAAAATCAAATATCACTCCATCACAAAAATAAAGAGAGCCATGACATCATGTTCTTTACAAGTGTATGTAAACTTTTGACCACGACTGTGTATAAATACATACATACATATACAGTATACACATATACACACATACATAAATATATCTTAGAAAATGGATGGATGGGCATATATGTACTATTTCTACATATACATATATATATATATATATATATATATATATATGTATATATATATATATATATCCATCCATTTTCTACCGCTTATTCCCTTTTTGGGGTCGCGGGGGGCGCTGGCGCCTATCTCAGCTACAATCGGGCGGAAGGCGGGGTACACCCTGGACAAGTCGCCACCTCATCGCAGGGCCAACACAGATAGACAGACAACATTCACACTCACATTCACACACTAGGGCAATTTTTTTAGTGTGTGTATATATGTATATATATATATATATATATATATATAGTTTATTCAGAAATTGGGACGGGTTTGTATCGAAAATCAATCAGTTTTCCCAATCTGTCTACCCTCTGAGAGTTTTTTTCCTGGTCTCAAACTAAGCCCCCACCCCCCAGGAGTTTGGTTTGGGGCTCTTTTCTCCTCCGCTGCCCGACTTTTAACAAGCACAAGAAAAAGAGAGCACATTACTCCTGTTTTAGCCTCCCTCCACTGGCTGTCTGTGTCTTTTAGAGTTCATTTTAAATGATTTTACTGTTTTTTAAATCCTTACATGGTCTTGTCCCACTTTACCTCTCTGAGCTGCTCCACCTCTATGCCCCCACCCAGCTGATCAGCTGCTCCTGGAAGAACCCAAATCAAAGCGCAAGAGCCTTCTCTGTTGCGGGTCCCAAACTCTGGGAAGATTTCCCTCTCCATGTGAGACAGGCCTCTTTTTTGGCTAATTTTAAGACCCTTCTCAAAACCCATTTTTACTCACTGGCTTTTAACCCAGCAAGAGACTTTAAACTGTTTAACTGATTTTTATCAAACAAATTGCTCTTAAGATAATTTGTATTTTCTTTTTCTATGTGTATTTTACTTCTGTTTTAAATTGTATTTTTGAGTCTGTCCTTTGGCTCTATTTCTCTGCCATTTGTTCTTCAACTGTGGTTGTTTTTAAAGGGCTTTATAAATAAAGTTGGTATGGTACGGTATGGTACATGTCAATCATGAAAATAACAAAAATCACAGCAGATTTGAGAAATGACAAAGTAGACAGGAAGTTTCAAGATAAAAAATTAAAGCTGCAAGCAGCGATGGATGGGATTGCTTTGGCTGCTGCCCCCGCAACCCAAGCCCGGATAAACGTTAGCTAGCTGGCAGCCATCTTAACAAATATTTCACACGAGGGCGAAGAACTAATGTTAATATTGTATCACTGGCCCGTTTATGCCATTTATAAGATTACATACAGGGAGCGGTAGGAAAAAAACCCGAAAAAAAAAAAAAACATCTAACTCTGTGTGAGCACACATCTTAGAAATGTTTTTCAGCGCAGCGGTTCTTTGAAAGCTAATAAAATCATTGTCTTTACCGTAGCATAAAAAGTGCAGATGGCCTTTAAACACCACAACAGTCAGGCACCATATGTAAGTACCCAAAATAAAGAATGTCGGACGCTTGTTTTTACGATATGCAGGCAAATAACAACTTGAAAACATACCGGCTTAGTTACGGCACCTGGCAGCCATCTTGGTATAGACCATGAGTGTCAAACTCTGGCCCGCGGGCCAAATTTGGCCCGCCGAGTAATTTCACTTGGCCCTTGAGGCAATATCAAATTAACCCTCTCGATTTTCCCGGGAGACTCCCGAAGTTGCGTACCCCTCCTGAATTTCATCCCGGACAACAATGTGGGCTTCAAAGGCACTGCCTTTGGCGTTCTCTACAACCTGTCTCCACGTCCACTTTTCCTCGATAGAAACAGCGTGCCGGCCCAGTCACATAATATATGCGGCTTATACACACAAACACAAGTGAATGCAAGCCATACTTGGTCGACAGCCATACAGGTCCCACTAAGGGTGGCCGTAAAAGTAACTTTAACACTGTTACAAATATGCGCCACACTGTGAACCCACACCAAACAAGAATGACACATTTCGGGAGAACATCCGCACCGTAACACAACAGAACAAATACCCAGAATGCCTTGCAGCACTAACTCTTCCGGGACGCTACAATATACACCCCCCGCTATCACCAAACCCCGTCCACCTCAACCCCACCGCCGAAAAGAGGCATTCAATTTTTATTTTATATGCCACTAATATTTTTTAATTATTATTTTAAACTCTATTTTGCAAGCCTTGCTTGTTCAATATTCAATGCAAAACTTGTTTGGGTCCCTATTAAAAGGTTAATTTGTTCAACCTCGGCCCGCGGCTTTGTTCGGTTTTAAATTTTGGCCCACTCTGTATTTGAGTTTGACACCCCTGGTATAGACGATCACAGCCCCTTCCCCACGAATGTTGGTGCGTGCGCAACAGCAGCAGAATGTAGGAAAAAAACGGGGAAAAAAATGTCTCCCTCACTGTGTCTGCCACATCTTTGAAATGGTTTTCAGTGCGGCGGTTCTTTGAAGGCCGATAAAATCAAAACCGTAGCAGTGATTAAAACTATTTCATCAACTTTTAATCAGAAGGGTTCAATCTCTCTTCTCTTGCTTATTTCAAGCCAAAACGACAAACGGCCTCAGAGGAGATAATGTCAGAAAAAAAAGCGATTTTTTTTTTAGCCAACTTTTGTATTGAAGGGAGAATTGCAAACTTCCTGTTGATTTTAGCTAGGAGATAAAAGTGTATGAAATATAGTTCCAACTGAGACCTAAGTAGTGGTTTTTGTTTCATGTTTCTACAACGTTCCTACTGGAAGTTAGAGACAGTTTTGTCTGTGTTTTCTTCCTAGCAGACGCTAGAGTGCAATTTTTAGTTTTGGGTTTTGTTTTTAAATTAGATCGCAATTTTCGCCAGTCCTGATGTGTGTGTCAGATTTGGTGAGTTTTGAAGCATGTTAAGGGGGTCAAATTACAGCTCAAAGAGGCGACGGTATAATAAAGAATAATAATAAAACCTTAGAAATTCAAAAGGGTCCTCTGTCCCAAAGGGACATTCGGTCCCTATTAAACAGAGGTTGATAAGCACCACTAGCAAGGTGGTGTGCTTGTTACCTTGGCTGACGTAGTACTGTGTCTGCCTCCTGGTTGTGTTGCGGTCGTCTCTCAACTGCCACAAAAACACATTGGAAAAAAGAGGGCGGGGCTTATTTCAAGTCTGGAAATCAACATTAGCCTGCACGCTCCATCAACGCAATACGCTTCAAGTCCCCACCTCCAGCGTGTAGGTCCCTGGGGTGAGGTCCTGGAGGATGCAGGTGGTTTTCTGCTGGTTGCCGTCCTGCAAGAGACAGACAAAACCTTGTTGGGGCGTCCACAGGAAGAACATGTCCACTAGGACTATCAGACGTTTGGTCCTACGGGCTTGCAGCGCTGCAGTCGCAAGGGTCCATCCTGTCGCAGTTTGTAGTAGACGTAGTAGAGGTGGAAACCGAAGGAAGGCGGAGCCTGGTCAAAGGACACGTGCAGTTTGGAGCCCAGCTGAGACACATTCAGGGTCTTTGGTTTCCAGACTGCCAAGAGACACACACGTGAACGTTTATGATTTCTTACATGAAGCCACGGGGCACTAAGTGCATGGTCTATTGTCTGATTAGTGCAGGATTTAATTATGTTTAAAAAAAAAAAAAAAAAGAACCTCCAAAGACATGCACCTGGGGATAGGTTGATTGGCAACACTAAATTGGCCCTAGTGTGTGAATGTTGTCTATCTGTGTTGGCCCTGCGATGAGGTGGCGACTTGTCCAGGGTGTACCCCACCTTCCGCCCCAAATGCAGCTGAGATAGGCTCCAGCACCCCCTGTGACCCCGAAGGGAATAAGCGGTAGGAAACGGATGGATGGATGGAATTAAATAGTCCCTTTGACCACTTAAAGGGGAACATTATCACAACTTCAAAAGGGTTAAAAACAATAAAAATCAGTTCCCAGTGGCTTGTTGTATTTTTTGAAGTTTTTTTCAAAATGTTACCGGTCCCGGAATATCCCTAAATAAAGCTTTAAAGTGCCTTATTTTCGCTATCTTGGAAACCACTATCCATTTCCCTGTGACGTCATACAGTGCTGCCAATGTAAACAACATGGCGGTTACCACAGCAAGATATAGCGACATTAGCTCGGATTCAGACTCGGATTTCAGCGGCTTGAGCGATTCAATAGATTACGCATGTATTGAAACAGATGGGCGCAGTATGGAGGCAGATAGCGAAAACGAAATTGAAGAAGAAATTGAAGCTATTGAGCGAATAGCTATTGACGCTATTCGGCCATAGCGTGGGTGTACCTAATGAAGTGGCCCATAGCATGGCTGCCTTATTAGCATCGCCGGTAAAATGTGCGGACCAAACGATCAGGACTTTCGCATCTTGTGACACTGGAGCAACTTAAATCCGTCGATTGGTAAGTGTTTGTTTCGCATTAAATATGGGTATCTAGTTTCAAATGTACATACAGCTAGCATAAATAGCATGTTAGCATCGATTAGCTGGCAGTCATGTCGTGACCAAATATGTCTGATTAGCACATAAGTCAACAACATCAACAAAACTCACCTTTGTGATTTAGTTGACTTAATGGTTGCAAATGCATCTGCAGGTTATCCATACATCTCTGTGCCATGTCTGTCTTAGCATCGCCGGTCAAATGTGGAGACACTTTGGTACATTCAATTGGGGTCTGGCTTCAGATTTCTTGCCAGTGGTGCAACTTGAATCCATCCCTGTTAGTGTTGTTACACCCTCCGACAACACACCGACGAGGCATGTCTCCAAGGTTCCCAAAAATAGTCGAAAAAACGGAAAATAACAGAGCTGAGACCCGGTGTTTGTAATGTGAAAATTAATATGGCGGGTGTGTTACCTCGGCGACGTCACGTTCTGACGTCATCGCCACAAGACCGATAAACAGAAAGGCGTTTAATTCGCCAAAATTCACCCATTTAGAGTTCGGAAATCGGTTAAAAAAATACATGGTCTTTTTTCTGCACCATCAAGGTATATATTGACGCTTGCATAGGTCTGCTGATAATGTTCCCCTTTAAAGTAAAAAAAATTTGTAGAAATGTAATTAATCCAAAAACAATTTTTTTTTTAGGAAATACTAAATAACCAATCAAAATGTGAAATACATTGAGTTATTGACTTAGAGACGTGATTTACTAAATATTTATTTAATGCTAAATATATTCACCTTTATATTTTATGGCTTTTTGAATTATTCAATATCGGTGTCAGCACCAAAATTTTCAATGTAATAGATAATTCAAACAATAGTTAATCAATTACATTGTTAAATATACAGTATTCCCTCAAATATTGCGTGGGTTACAAAATTCGCTCCTTTTTTTGTCCACTAAAGAAGATCATTATCCATGCGTTTGTTACGTCTCGTCTCGATTACTGTAACGTATTATTTTGGGGTCTCCCCATGTCTAGCATTAAAAGATTACAGTTGGTACAAAATGCGGCTGCTAGACTTTTGACAAGAACAAGAAAGTTTGATCATATTACGCCTGCACTGTACATACCTTTATATACATATATACATACATATATACCTATACTGTATATACCTTTATATACATATATACATACATATATACCTATACTGTATATACCTTTATATACATATATACAGACATATATACCTATACTGTATATACCTTTATATACATATATACATACATATATACCTATACTGTATATACCTTTATATACATATATACATACATATATACCTATACTGGCTCAACTGCACTGGCTTCCTGTGCACTTAAGATGTGACTTTAAGGTTTTACTACTTACGTATAAAATACTACACGGTCTAGCTCCATCCTATCTTGCCGATTGTATTGTACCATATGTCCAGGCAAGAAATCTGCGTTCAAAGGACTCCGGCTTATTAGTGATTCCTAAAGCCCAAAAAAAGTCTGCGGGCTATAGAGCGTTTTCCGTTCGGGCTCCAGTACTCTGGAATGCCCTCCCGGTAACAGTTTGAGATGCTACCTCAGTAGAAGCATTTAAGTCTCACCTTAAAACTCATCTGTATACTCTAGCCTTTAAATAGACCTCCTTTTTAGACCAGTTGATCTGCCGCTTCTTTTTTTTTTTCTCCTATGTCCCCCCCTCCCTTGTGAAGGGGGTCCGGTCCGATGACCATGGATGAAGTACTGGCTGTCCAGAGTCGAGACCCAGGATGGACCGCTCGTCGGGACCCAGGATGGACCGCTCGCCTGTGTATCGGTTGGGGACATTTCTACGCTGCTGATCCGCCTCCACTTGAGATGGTTTCCTGTGGACGGGACTCTCGCTGCTGTCTTGGATCCGCTTTGAACTGAACTCTCGCGGCTGTGTTGGAGCCACTATGGATTGAACTTTCACAGTATCATGTTAGACCCGCTCGACATCCATTGCTTTCGGTCCCCTAGAGGGGGTGGGGGGGGGTGCCCACATCTGAGGTCCTCTCCAAGGTTTCTCATAGTCAGCATTGTCACTGGCGTCCCACTGGATGAGTTTTCCTTGCCCTTTTGTGGGTTCTTCCGAGGATGTTGTAGTCGTAATGATTTGTGCAGTCCTTTGAGACATTTGTGATTTGGGGCTATATAAATAAACATTGATTGATTGATTGATTTATTAGATGTATCCATAAGTATGGGCATTTTTATAGCTTTTTATCCATTTTTAACTGTGTTTTACTCTTTTACCTTCTGTTTGTTTTTTGCCATATTTTCTGCATTTTAATTGTGTTTTATTTTTAGAATGTTCTGTGCTTATTTTGATGATTATTGTTATGTTTTTAATATTTTACCTCCCTGTTTTAATTTGTACAGCACCTGTAGTCTGTTTTAGAAATGTGCTCTATGAACACATCTACCTTGACCTAGATTTAGCTCTACCAACCGGCATAGCTATAGAGCGGCATACATACATATAGAGCGGCATAGCTCGGTTGGTAGAGCGGCCGTGCCAGCAACTTGAGGGTTGCAGGTTCGATTCCCGCTTCCGTCATCCTAGTCACTGCCGTTGTGTCCTTGGGCAAGACACTTTACCCACCTGCTCCCAGTGCCACCCACACTGCTTTAAATGTAACTTAGATATTGGGTTTCACTATGTAAAGCGCTTTGAGTCACTAGAGAAAATCGCTATATAAATATAATTCACACTCACACACATTTATAGAAATACAGTATTTAATGCCTTTCACTTCTTTATAAGCTATCCACACAAATATACTGGACTCGGACCTTAGTTTTGTACCACACATAAAAAATAGAACAAAAATAGGTTATAATCA
>NC_084612.1:76614100-76631600 GCF_033978795.1 Nerophis ophidion
GTCCTCTCAATTACTCTGTTGATTGCTATTCTGAATGTTGCTGGGCCGGTTTTGGAATTGTATTATTATGGTATTATTGTGTATTATTTTGTTGGATTGTTTAATTTAAAAACAAAACAAAATGGCAGTTTAAAGACAAAAATCTGGCTTAACTTCTCGACTATCCAAAAGACCCACACTCATGAAGTAAATATTTCAATAAATATTATTTTTACTTTCAACATTTAAATATCTACATCAACTAGAGATCTATGTGTCAATTATACATAAGTTTTTTTTTTTTTTGAGCAATGATAATTTTAAAGCATTGCATTGCATCTTTGTGTTATTAGTATCAACATTGCAGCATTTTCTTCTTGCTCTTCATTTCTAATTTTTATGGGGTATTTTTTGGTAATAGTGTTTTCAAAATGGGCTGCGGGCCACACTCTATGGCAGGGGTGTCCAAAGTGCGGCCCGCGGGTCATTTTTTAACGGCCTCACGGCACATTTTCAGAATACAATTGAAAAAAATTAAAAACATAAAAAGTGGTATAAAAGAGCAAAAAGGTGAAATGTAACAAGAAATTGTTGCAATGCTTAATCTAATAACACAAAGCTGCCATGCAGGCTGTGTCTTTCTTTAAAAAAATAATAATGAATCAAAATCAATGTCATTTTGAATTATTGACCTATTCAAGGCCCTGATTACGTCACCTTAAATATTCCACTTTGAAATATTTTTGGGGGAAAATGTCGCATATTTTGTGTTTTGTCATATAAAAAAACTGAGCTGTTTTTTTAAAGAAGGGCCTAAAACAAACAAACAAAACAAACAACAATAAAACTTAAAATTGACGGATATATCTGAAGTTGATCTCAAGATTATTGTGCTAAAAGTAAACAGTAAAAAAAATGTATAATTTATATTTAACACTTTAATGAGTAGGACACTTTTGGATCCCCAATTATTTTAGTGTGATTTGTTTTAAAGTGTCATTGCTCCAAAAATAATAATGAATCAAAATCCATAATTAAGTCTCCAATTATTATATAATCTCAAAATGTTCCACCTAAAAAGTTTTTGGGTGAAAATATTGCATATTTTGTGTTTTTTCTATTTTTTTTTCCTAATGTTGATGTAGAGCAGCGGTCGGGAACCTTTTTGGCTGAGAGAGCCATGAAAGCTTAACATTTTAAAATGTATTTCCGTGAGAGCCATATCATATTTTTTTAACACTGAATACAACTAAATGTGTGCATTTTTTAAGTAAGACCAACAGTATAAGTCTCTAATTCTTTTTAATAACATTGTTATTTTTTAACAGGTGCGGTAGAAAACGAATGGATGGATTAAAATGCATGAGAATGTTTTATAGTTTGAACGTTATTACCAGAGGAATTATTCATTACTTACCGTGTTAAGCAATGTCATCTAAGATTTATCTGATAGCCAGATGCAGTCATCAAAAAGAGCCACATCTGGCTCTAGAGCCATAGGTTCCCTAACCCTGATCTAGAGATTTAAAACTTGAATAATAATGAAAATAATAATTTCATTTCATTTTTATTTATCTCATTCATTGATGTGCATTTAGAACGATAAATAATGATATCAGAATTATACAATTTAAATTCACACAATTCCTGAGAAGGAGCAGGATGAAGAAAATCTTATAATTTCCTGCCCCCTTTGACATAATACATGATCGTACTTCATGAATATCATTGAAGCCGACACATATATCCAAATGTAATGAAACAATCAAAAACAAAAAACACAAGAAAAACACAACAAGTGCAAAACTTCATAAAGTATAAACCCAACCAAGAAAATAATAGTAATAATATAATATACACCTCACGGAATGATACAGAGTAAATACAAAACCAGACAAAAAATTGGTAAAATAATAAATAATAAATAGGAAACACAAGCTATACTGAATAATGACACATTTTTTAAAAACATTTGGACCAAAACCCTTTGGGGTCCCCGGGATCATAACTGAGTGGAGGCCTAAATGTATATTTTATATACATATATTTTATTGCTTTTTAAAATAAATAATATAAAAACGGCCCCCGCCTGCTTTGATTTTCCAGTGTGCGGCCCTCAGTGGAAAAAGTTTGGACACCCCTGCTCTAAGGCAACAATATCAGTGAGCAAAAAGTGGCCATGAATGAATGAATGGTTTATTTTGAGCCATGCAAACAAAAAAAGAGAATGACATAAAATACAAAAGAAATATATAAATACATTATTTTTACACCTACATTGAAAACATTACACGTGACTAATCTTTTGTAGATGTCAAGATTGGCTCAAAAGGGAGTGGGAAGAAGTAAACTTATTAGGTCCCCCCCCTATACATATACAATATATATATATAATATATAATACAATAATATATATAATATAATTCAATTCAGTGGTTGCTGCTATATATTGTCTATATATAATACATTTAAATTCACACACACTTACATATATTATATGTACACACACATATATACACACACATACATACAATTTTATATATATATATACATACACATATACATACATACATATATATATACACATACATACACATAATCAAATACATATACCCAAAATACACATATCGCACGCACGCACGCACGCACGCGCACGCACACGCACGCAAACACACACACACACACACACACACACACACACACGACACCTATATAAATACTATATATATAATAGTATATATAATATACACTTTTGTCTAAACATTATTAACCGTTTATGGTGCCTATGGGAACAAGCTTTCATTTTGACTGTGATATTAGTGGTTAAAAGTGGATCTGTGGCTGTGGAGCTACTGCCCTTGATCAACAGGACCTGAGGACCACTCTTGCTATGTGTCCTATGCTGTGCATTAAAAGAGACGAGGGGAGCCCCCTGCCAGAGAAGTTATGAACCAGTTTAAAAGTACCTTGAAAGGCCTTTTTAAAAAAAAAAAAAAAAAGCACCGAATCAGACACGTACCTAATGGACTGGCCGACCAGTGGACCACCACACCGGCTTGGTCCTCACAGGCCAAATGAGTGAAGGAGACGTTGGCAACCTCATGGATGACATGTTTCCCTTGCGGGTAGTTTAACGAGCAGTCTGATTGGAGGGAAAAAAAAAAGAGTATAAAAGTCTTTATTGTCTCCTCACAGGAAGGTAACAATACCGCTTTTCATATGATTCATAAACATAGAAACATAATCAAAAGTAGTCCATTTGGTATATCCTTCCGCAAAAACAGGCGTCCAAACAAAGAATCCCACACACCCGTGACTACTTTTTTATACCCATAAAGATAAAGAAGGTGAGAAACGCTTGACAGACCGTATTGTACCATATGTCCCGGCAAGAAATCTGCGTTCAAAAGACTCCGGCTTATTAGTGATTCCTAGAGCCCCAAAAAAGTCTGCGGGCTATAGAGCGTTTTCCGTTCGGGCTCCAGTACTCTGGAATGCCCTCCCGGTAACAGTTCGAGATGCTACCTCAGTAGAAGACATTTAAGTCTCACCTTAAAACTCATCTATATACTCTAGCCTTTAAATAGACCTCCTTTTTAGACCAGTTGATCTGCCGCTTCTTTTCTTTTTTCTCCTATGTCCCCCCCTCCCTTGTGGAGGGGGTCCGGTCCGATGACCATGGATGAAGTACTGTCCAGAGTCGAGACCCAGGATGGACCGCTCGTCGGGACCCAGGATGGACCGCTCGCCTGTATCGGTTGGGGACATCTCTACGCTGCTGATCCGCCTCCGCTTGAGATGGTTTCCTGTGGACGGGACTCTCGTTGCTGTCTTGGATCCGCTTGAACTGAACTCTCGCGGCTGTGTTGGAGCCACTATGGATTGCACTTTCACAGTATCAAGTTAGACCCGCTCGACATCCATTGCTTTCGGTCCCCTAGAGGGGGGGGGGGGGGGGGGGGGTTGCCCCATATTTGAGGTCCTCTCCAAGGTTTCTCATAGTCAGCATTGTCACTGGCGCCCTAATGGATGTGAATTCTCCCTGCCCACTGGGTGTGAGTTTTCCTTGCCCTTTTGTGGTTCTTCCGAGGATGTCATAGTCGTAATGATTTGTGCAGTCCTTTGAGACATTTGTGATTTGGGGCTATATAAATAAACATTGATTAATTGATTGATTGATTGACTAAAAACTACCTCTTCTCTGTCCGTTCATCACCGTCTTAGCCAACAGGTAACGTTAAATATTCACCTGTCATTTAATTATTTTCTTATTCTTTTTTTTTGTATTTCACATTTTATTCTTGCAAGTAAAGCTATAATTAAGTTCTATAAAAACGTGTTTTGTGTTAATATTTTAGGCGCAGGGTTGTCAAACTCCTTTTGGGCCACATCGCAGTCATGGCAACCCTCAGAGTGAATATATATATGAATAGTAATGTATAATGGCCTATGCATTTGATTAGTACATTTGTTTACGTACATACAAATTGATGGATAACTTGCTTTGAAATCAAAAGTCAGCAGCTATTTAGTTATTTTTATTCGTACAAAAAATGTTTGAAGTATGTGTTAATATAAAGTGAAAAATCCAGTGTTTTTCCAAACAGTACATCTTTAAAGAAGATGTTCGGCTACAATATGAAGTTAAATAGTGCCGTTGTTTTACAAATACAGCTGCGACCCAGCAGGCACAAGACATTGATACAACGTTGATTATACGTACATGTCCTGGCTTTGAAACAATGTTGAAAAATAGTCATATTTGTACATTAAGACAACGTTGAAGTCTAACGTTGGATCAAATTTCAATGATCGAATCAACGTCACAACCTGACATTGAATAAACGTTTAAAATCATGTTGTTTCAACGTTGTTTTTGTGCTGTGAGATATTGGTTGGGAAATGACCAAATTTCTATGGTCAAATAACCATCAGAACCCAACATTAATTAAACGTTGTCAAAAATCATGTTGTTTCAACGTTGTTTTTGTGTTGTGAAATATTGGTTGGGAAATGACCAAATTTCAATGATCAAATCAACGTCACAACCGGATATCAAATAAACGTCAAAAAGCATGTTGTTTCAATGTTGTAAAATATCGGTTGGGAAATGACCAAATTTCAATGGTCAAATCAACGTCACAACCTGACATTGAATAAACGTTGTCAAAAAGCATTTTGTTTCAACATTGTATTTGTGTTGCAGAATATTGATTGGGAAATGAACAAATTTCAATGATCAAATCAACGTCACAACCCAACATTGAATAACGTTGTCAAAAAGCATGTTGTGTCAATGTTGTATTTGTGTTATAGAATATTGGTTGGGAAATGACCAAATTTCAATAATCAAATCAACGTCACAACCGGACATTAAATAATCGTCAAAAGGTATGTTGTTTCAATGTTGTATTTGTGTTGTAGAATATTGGTTGGGAAATGACCAAATTTCAATGATCAAATCAACATCACAGCCTGACATTGAATAAACGTCAAAAGGAAGTTGTTTCAATGTTGTATTTGTGTTGTGAAATATTGGTTGGGAAATGACCAAATTTCAATAATCAAATCAACGTCACAACCGGACATTAAATAATCGTCAAAAGGTATGTTGTTTCAATGTTGTATTTGTGTTGTAGAATATTGGTTGGGAAATGACCAAATTTCAATGATCAAATCAACATCACAGCCTGACATTGAATAAACGTCAAAAGGAAGTTGTTTCAATGTTGTATTTGTGTTGTGAAATGACCACATTTCAATGGTCAAAATATCATCAGAACCCAACATTAATTAAATGTCGTCAAAAAGCATGTTGTTTCAATGTTGTATTTGTGTTGTAGAATATTGGTTGGGAAATGACCAAATTTCAATGATCAAATCAACGTCACAACCTGACATTGAATAAATGTCAAAAAGCATGTTGTTTCAATGATGTATTTGTGTTGTAGAATATTGATTGGGAAATGACCAAATTTCAATAATCAAATCAACGTCTCAACCGGACATTAAATAATTGTCAAAAAGTATGTTGTTTCAATGTTGTAAAATATCATTTGGGAAATGACCAAATTTCAATGATCAAATCAACGTCACAACCGGATATTAAATAAACGTCAAAAAGCATGTTGTTTCAATGTTGTAAAATATCGGTTGGGAAATTACCAAATTTCAATGGTCAAAATATCATCAGAACCCAACATTAATTAAATGTCGTCAAAAAGCATGTTGTTTCAATGTTGTATTTGTGTTATAGAATATTGGTTGGGAAATGACCAAATCAAGGTCACAACCGGACATTGAATAAACGTCAAAAAGCATGTTGTTTCTACGTTGTATTTGTGTTGGGAAATATTGGTTGGGAAATGACCAAATTTCAATAGTCAAATAATCATCACAACCCAACATTAATTAAATGTCGTCAAAAAGCATGTTGTTTCAACATTGTATTTGTGTTATAGAATATTGGTTGTGAAATGACCAAATTTCAATGATCAAATCAACGTCACAACCTGACTTTGAATAAACGTCAAAAAGCATGTTGTTTCAATGTTGTATTTGTGTTGAAGAATAATGATTGGGAAATGACCAAATTTCAATAATCAAATCAACGTCACAACCGGACATTAAATAATCGTCAAAAAGTATGTTGTTTCAATGTTGTAAACTATCGTTTGGAAAATGACCAAATTTCAATGGTCAAATCAACGTCACAGCCTGACATTGAATAAACGTCAAAAGGAAGTTGTTTCAATGTTGTATTTGTGTTGTGAAATATTGGTTGGGAAATGACCACATTTCAATGGTCAAAATATCATCAGAACCCAACATTAATTAAATGTCGTCAAAAAGCATGTTGTTTCAATGTTGTATTTGTGTTGTAGAATATTGGTTGGGAAATGACCAAATTTCAATGATCAAATCAACGTCACAACCTGACATTGAATAAATGTCAAAAAGCATGTTGTTTCAATGTTGTATTTGTGTTGTAGAATATTGATTGGGAAATGACCAAATTTCAATAATCAAATCAACGTCTCAACCGGACATTAAATAATCGTCAAAAAGTATGTTGTTTCAATGTTGTAAAATATCATTTGGGAAATGACCAAATTTCAATGATCAAATCAACGTCACAACCGGATATTAAATAAACGTCAAAAAGCATGTTGTTTCAATGATGTATTTGTGTTGTAGAATATTGATTGGGAAATGACCAAATTTCAATAATCAAATCAACGTCTCAACCGGACATTAAATAATCGTCAAAAAGTATGTTGTTTCAATGTTGTAAAATATCATTTGGGAAATGACCAAATTTCAATGATCAAATCAACGTCACAACCGGATATTAAATAAACGTCAAAAAGCATGTTGTTTCAATGTTGTAAAATATCGGTTGGGAAATGACCAAATTTCAATGGTCAAAATATCATCAGAACCCAACATTAATTAAATGTCGTCAAAAAGCATGTTGTTTCAATGTTGTATTTGTGTTATAGAATATTGGTTGGGAAATGACCAAATTTCAATGATCAAATCAAGGTCACAACCGGACATTGAATAAACGTCAAAAAGCATGTTGTTTCTACGTTGTATTTGTGTTGGGAAATATTGGTTGGGAAATGACCAAATTTCAATAGTCAAATAATCATCACAACCCAACATTAATTAAATGTCGTCAAAAAGCATGTTGTTTCAACATTGTATTTGTGTTATAGAATATTGGTTGTGAAATGACCAAATTTCAATGATCAAATCAACGTCACAACCTGACTTTGAATAAACGTCAAAAAGCATGTTGTTTCAATGTTGTATTTGTGTTGAAGAATAATGATTGGGAAATGACCAAATTTCAATAATCAAATCAACGTCACAACCGGACATTAAATAATCGTCAAAAAGTATGTTGTTTCAATGTTGTAAACTATCGTTTGGAAAATGACCAAATTTCAATGGTCAAATCAACGTCACAACCTGACATTGAATAAACGTCAAAAAGCATGTTGTTTCAACTTTGTATTTGTGTTGTAAAATATTGATTGGGAAATGACCAAATTTCAACTGTCACCTCAACGTCACAACCCGACATTGAATAAACGTCAAAAGCATGTTGTTTCAATGTTGTAAAATATTGTTTGGAAAATTACCAAATTTCAATAATCAAATCAACGTCACAACCCGACATTGAATAAACGTCAAAAAGCATGTTGTTTCAACGTTGTATTTGTGTTGTAGAACATTGGTTGGGAAATGACCAAATTTCAATGATCAAATCAACGTCACAACCAGATATTAAATAAACGTCAAAAGGCATGTTGTTTCAATGTTGTAAAATATTGTTTGGAAAATTACCAAATTTCAATAATCAAATCAACGTCACAACCCGACATTGAATAAACGTCAAAAAGCATGTTGTTTCAACGTTGTATTTGTGTTGTAGAACATTGGTTGGGAAATGACCAAATTTCAATGATCAAATCAACGTCACAACCAGATATTAAATAAACGTCAAAAGGCATGTTGTTTCAATGTTGTAAAATATTGTTTGGAAAATTACCAAATTTCAATGGTCAAAATATCATCAGAACCGGACATTAAAAAACGTCAAAAAACATCTTGTTTCAATGTTGTAAAATATTGGTTGGGCAATAATCAAATAATCATCAGAACCCAACATTAATTAAACGTTGTCAAAAAGCGTTTTGTTTCAATGTTGTAAAATACTGGTTGAGAAATTACCAAATTTCAACGGTCAACTCAACGTCACAACCTGACATTGAATAAACGTCATCAAAAAGCCTGTTTCAACGTTAGGTTTGAGTTGCTCAGCGTCAGGACTTAATTCAACAAGTTCTCAACGTTGTTTCAATGTCTGGTGCCTGCTGGGAAAGAGTTTGAAGCAACGTCAAATGAGCCATTATCTCTATGGGCTTCTGAATGCTGCTCGACCAAACTGAAACTATTCGAAATAACAAACATACAGAATTGACTCACCACTGAATAGAAGTTCAGTTTGAGACAACATGCAGGTGTATCTATGAGACAACTCAGTCCATCAAAGTAGAACGAGTGTTTTTGTCCTGGCTTTACGTGAACAGTTAAGGTCATCGACAACATCCTATTGCCCTACATTTGAGCGACATTTAGGAATTAAAACCTTGCCTTTGCAGTTAAGATGGCCGCAGTTTGACCCTGGAACAGATTATTTATTTGCTCTGTTTCCCGCCGGAAGAAATGCTAACATAGATGACCATGCCGCGGTCCACATCGCTATTGTGAAAGTATTGCGAGGATATTTTTCAAGACAAAGAATGATGGAAGAGGGAGTGAGGGCTAACACGATTCACTGGCTCTGACTGTTGATGGAAGAAGAGGAGGAGGAGGAGGAGGAGGGCAGGAGAAAATGGGATTGTGTCCAGGAATTTTAGGAAGGATGGAGGGACCTTTCAGGAGAGCAGCGGATGCGACACGAGTCACTGCTCTGCTTCCTAAAGCCTCCAGAAGCACGGCGGGGGGTCATGTTCAGGACTCAAGGAGAAGGTCACAGCTGGTTGCTCATTCATCCTCCTCTTCCTCTTCCTTAGAACGCTCCTCTATGCGAGAAGAGGAGGGGGAGACAGCACCATGGAGAACAAGCGAAGGCTTATCTTCCTCATTATTGTTTTTTTTAACACTATTTTTTTATGAAAAAGAGCTTCACTTCCAAGATGTGGCCACTAGGGGGGCGTATTGGCATCTGGTGACCACCATCATGATTCCATAGCTAACTTCTAATTGCACTTTATCTATACTACGGATTAGGGTTGTCCCGATCAGATATTTGGATCGGATCAGCCGCCGATATTTGCCAAAAATGCGTATCGGCAAGGCATGGGAAATTGCCAATCCAGATCCAGTTTTTTAAAAGAATCCGGTCCGTGTTTTCCAACGCACCAATTTAAAAAATACATTTCACTTTTCTGCTGCTCCCTAACTTCCGTTCCGCATTTTCCAGCAAACCGTCAACACATCCACAGGTCTGTGTCCTAACCGTTAAGACGGCCATGTGAAAGTTACCGGTAAAGATGTCAGCTGTGTGGGATTATTTTACCCTACAAAACGAAAAAGATGAAGAGGTGGAGTGCAAAACATGCTACCATAAAGTCAAGCGTGGTGGTAAAGTTGTAAGACGTTTTAATGACTCTTGAGAGTGAGAGGCTTTTTAGCAAAGCCTCACTCATTATTGATGAACACAGGACCTTACCATGAATTGATCAACGTGGACCCCGACTTAAACAAGTTGAAAAACTTATTCGGGTGTTACCATTTAGTGGTCAATTGTACGGAATATGTACTGAACTGTGCAATCTACTAATAAAAGTATAAATCAATCAATCAATCAATCAATCAATCAATCAATCAATCAATCAAAAGGAGCAGGCGGACACCTGCGCATCTTCAAGTGCTCGTCTTTGTTAGAAAGAATCTCCCCATTATGCTTGGACTTCAATTGTTTGCCCCCCCTGACTGGGGAAAACAATTGAGGGGAGTGTGTAGATCAGGGGTAGGGAACCTAAGGCTCTAGAGCCAGATGTGGCTCTTTTGATGACTGCACCTGGCTCTCAGATAAAGCTTAGCTGACATTGTTTAACACGATAAGTAGTGAATAATTCCGCTGGTAATCACAGTGTCAAAAATAACGTTCAAAATATAAAACATTCTCATGCATTTAAATCCATCCATCCGGTTTCTACCGCACCTGTTCAAGATGTCGCATTAATGGTAAGAAGTATTTTATTTGTTGGTTAGGTTCAGAATAACAGTGTTATTAAAAATAATAAGAGACTCATTATACTCTAAAAATGTTGGTCTTACAAAATAATGATGCATTTAGTTGTATTCAGTCTTAAAAAAAATATTATATGGCTCTCACGGAAATACTTTTAAAAATATTTGGCTTGTATTGCTCTCTCAGCCAAAAAGGTTCCCGACCCCTGGTGTAAATAGTTGTTTTTTTTTTTTTTAAGTTTACACTTGTTCAAAAGCAAGTATTGATGCTGAGTTATAGACATTTTATACCACTCAGGTTGTCTGAGTGTTTTGCTTTTTTAAATAATGTTTAAAGCATTATTTGCACTTTATACTGGTCACTTTTTTTACTGTTTGATGATGCCATTTCTGTTTGTCATGTATAATTTTGTCTATTTTCTGTTCATCCTTTAATAAACAGGTGAGTTTCTTGTTACCAACCATTGTGTATTATTCAAACTCACCTAATTCAGCTGGCTAGTTGTTATCAAGAGTACTAAAACCCTTGTCAACATGAATCTGACAACTAAGTAGGCCAAATAACTTTAAACTTTAATACATGCTCGGATAGGCCAGTATCGGTATCGGATCGGAAGTGCAAAAACAACATCAGTATCGGATCCTAAGTGCAAAAACCTGGATCGGGACATCCCTACTACGGATAATTATACATTTGTTATTCCCAGTTTCATCATCTGTGACCATGCAGTCCTGGGAGGTCAAAGGTCACTGTGCCTTTGTTTCGCACTTCCATGACATCACTGCAAACATTCCCCGTCCTACCAGCTGGAGGCTTTGAGGGAAAGGAGGCAGTGAAGTGTGTCAGACACACACACACACACACACACACACACGCACACACGCACACACACACTTGTATTTGTTACCTTCTTGAGACCTCTGACAGATGCTAACCTCTTTAGGACCACCCTTTCTAAATATATAATTATATGTATTTACAATATCCATCCATTTCTACCGCTTATTCCCTTTGGGGCTGCGGGGGGCGCTGGCGCCTATCTCAGCTACAATCGGCCGGAAGGCGTCGTACACCCTGGACAAGTTGCAACCTTGACAGACAGACAACATTCACATACTATGCAAATAAAAAAAAGCTTGCTGTGAAAAGTTGGAACTTCACAAGAAAAAGGTCACAATTTTACAAGTAAAACTTATAATGTTGGCATTTTTAAAATAAAATTTGTAATTTTACTCAACGCAAGTCAAAATGTGAACATTTGTGCAATATTATAATAAAAGATTGAATTTTACTCTATAGCAGTCTTAATTTCACAAGAAAAGCTTAAAATGTTGGTAATTTTATGAAAAGAGACGTCATTTTAGTCGACAAGTCACAAATTTATACGAAAACTTGAAAATGTTGGCAATACTATAATGATCATCGTAATTTTACTTGACAAAATGATGGCAAAAGTCACCATTTTACTCAGAAAATGTCAGTATTTTACATCAACAACAAAAAAATTGGCAATATTGTGATAAAAGTCAGAGTGTTATATGACAAATGTCACCATTTTGCATCAAGTAGTAATAATTTTACATTAAAAAGTAATAATTCTACCAGAAAATATTGCAATATTACCGAAACAGAAAGAATATGAGAATTGTTCCCAATTTTATAAGAATAATTTAATATGTGAGAAAAAAGTTCATTTATTTTGTTTAGAAGTTTTTGTTTGTAAATGGTTTTAATCTTCATTATTTACTTCATTATTACAGTCACTATATACATATATATTTTTTTAAATTAATTTTGGCCAAAGGGGGCAAATTTCAATATCTTACACACACTTGTTATTTCATATGTTGACCAATTTTAGAACCTACACAGTTTTGTCTTCCTCTGGGACCACCCTAATTTTGATAAATTTCTTCAACAGGGGTGCAACCTACTCAGTGGCCTAGTGGTTAGAGTGTCCGCCCTGAGATGGGTAGGTTGTGAGTTCAAACCCCGGCCGAGTCATACCAAAGACTATAAAAATAGGAGCCATTACCTCCCTGCTTGGCACTCAGCATCAAGGGTTGGAATTGGGGGTTAAATCACCATAAAGGATTCCCGGGCGCGGCCACAGCTGCTGCTCACTGCTCCCCTCACCTCCCAGGGGGTGATCAAGGGTGATGGGTCAAATGCAGGGAATAATTTCACCACACCTAGTGTGTGTGTGTGACAATCATTTGCACTTTAACTTTTAACTTTAAATGCAATGGTTTTCCGTATTGGGACCATGATTTATGTCCTTACTTCTTCACACCTCCTCATATGGAAGGTACTTTTCCTTGTTGATATCTCAAGAAGGACAGAAATACAAGAACACACACACACACCTCAGTACTTTTGCACAAAGAGCGACTGTCACGTGAAAGCACCTCCGAGCGTCACCGCGGCTTCAAACTGCTGCCTTTCTGCACGTTTGCTTTCATCTGGAAGACATAGGATGTCATGGTTTCAAAGCGACCTCTGACCCTTGACCTGCGTGCTATTGGTGGTAATCTTAAAAGACTTAGCTCCGTGAAGAAGTTTGATTCACAGCAAACCTGGAGCAACTGAAAATGAAACCACAAGTGTGTCTAGTTATATGTATTATGCTATATAAACTGTCCCTGGTTTTGTGTTGTTTATGGTTTATTCCTGTCTAGCGCTCTTATTTGTATTCCAATTCCTGTTCTGGTTATGCCTAGCAGTGACTTCAACACTGTTTCTGAACACCGTTCTCCACACCAGAGACCTCGATTAGAGGTGTTTCGGGCACGTCCAACCGGCAGGAGGCCCGTGATTATGTCTCCCGGCTCGGGATCCCCCAGAAAGAGCTGGACCAAGTGGCTGGGGAGAGGAACATCTGGGCTTCTCTGCTTAGGTTGCTGCCCCCGCGACCCGCCCTCAGATAAGCGGACGAAATAGCGTAGCTCAACCAAAGATGATGTAAAAGTCTCATTCAGGTCGCATTGACGTTTAGACTGCAGTCACATTTGAAAAGATCCTATTTCCATCGGACTCGGACTACCTCCGGAAGTGGCCTGAATCCGATGCGAAAAGATCAGATTTGAAGCACTTTGGAGCATTCAGACTGGCAAAAAAATATCTAATCCGTGTCACTACTCACTTGAGGGCAAAACAATCAGATTTAGATTCAGTGTAAACTTAAAGTTAAAGTAGCAATGATTGTCACACACACACTAAGTGTGGCGAAGTTATTCTCTGCATTTGACCCATCCCCTAGATCACCCCCTGGGAGGTGAGGGGAGCAGTGAGCAGCAGCAGTGGCCGCGCCCGGGAATCCTTTTTGGTGATTTAACCCCCAATTCCCACCCTTGATGCCGAGTGCCAAGCAGGGAGGTAATGGCTCCCATTTTTATAGTCTTGGTATGACTCGGCCGGGGTCTGAACTCACGACCTACCGATCTCAGGGCGGACACTCTGACCACTAGGCCACGTAAACCGGTTTAGTGACATATAAAAAGCCAAGTTAACTTACAGTACAACGGGAAAAGTGGTACAAAATGGATGGATGGATGGATAATATAATTTATAATGTATTCTTTACATTACATAATATTGTTTAAAAATACATACAATAGAGATTAAATAATAGTACAATTTGATAAATATTTAATTATTTACCCAAATACATACCATATTTTTCGGATTATAAGTCGTTCCCGAGTATAGGTCGCACTGGCCGAAAATGCATAATAAAGAAGGAAAATACATATATCAATCAATCAATCAATCAATCAATCAATGTAGCGCAGTGGAAGAGTGGCCGTGCGCAACCCGAGCGTCCCTGGTTCAATTCCCACCTAGTACCAACCTCGTCACGTCCGTTGTGTCCTGAGCAAGACACTTCACCCTTGCTCCTGATGGGTGCTGGTTGGCGCCTTGCATGGCAGCTCCCTCCATCAGTGTGTGAATGTGTGTGTGAATGGGTAAATGTGGAAGTAGTGTCAAAGCGCTTTGAGTACCTTGAAGGTAGAAAAGCGCTATACAAGTACAACCCATTTATCATTTATTTTACTTATATAGCCCTAAATCACTAGTGTCTCAAAGGGCTGCACAAACCACAACACAAACCACTACGACAATCTCGGTTGGCCCACATAAGGGCAAGGAAAACTCACACCCAACGTTGGTAACAATGATGACTATGAGAACCTTGGAGAGGACGAAAGCAATGGATGTATGCTGGAGTATAAATCACATTTTTGGGGGAAATTTATTTGATAAAATCCAACACCAAGAATAGACATTTGAAAGGCAATTTAAAATACATAAAGAATAGTGAACGTTATATGAGGCATAAATAACCAACTGCTATGTTAACCTAACATATTATGGTAAGAGTCATTCAAATAACTATAACATATAGAACATGCTATAACTTTACCAAACTATCTGTCACTCCTAATCACTAAATCCCATGAAATCTTCTTCCTCGATGTCGCTTCTAAACAACTCTGCCAACTCCAAAGGTATGCGCCGCTTCCTCTTGTCCTTTTCTGCTGCATATTTCACTACGTCCAGTTTGTAATCTGCACTACATGATCTCCTTTTCGCTGCCATTTTTGTTCAGCCCTTCTCAATTTTTCTAAGTTACCGCCAACGATGAAATGATCCATTTTAATAGCTACGGCAGCAGCATATAGCAGTTAGCATCCCATGACCCTCCCCCACCGAATTCTTATTGGTTGACGTGTGTGTGACGATTGCTGACATTTTCTTCGTCTCTTCCGCGAATTAGATAAATAATATTATTTGATATTTTACGGTAATGTGTTAATTTCGCACATAAGTCGCTCCGGAGTATATGTCGCACCCCCGGCCAAACTATGAAAAAAACTGCGACTTATAGTCCGAAAAATACAGTACAACACTTTTTTTGTGTTTGCCACAAGAGATATGGATGAAAGGGTCAAGATGCATATTGGTATTTGAAGACGACACACACACACACACACACACACACACGCATACACACACACACACACATGCATACACACAATGGGCAATGCCACTGCTTCTCGCTCATGGTCACGGACAAAGGCCGGCTGCGAGGATCGTCCACGGCTGAGGAACTTGACTTGTACCATGAAAGGAACAAAAGAGGAGGAAGCAGAGGGCGGTGGGATGGTGGGGAGGGTGTGTGGGCTGCGGGGTCTTCGGAGAACATGGGGAGGGGGTCATAGATGGTGACACTTGAAGTAAGTTTTACTTTTGCCTGCTACCTATTTTTGTTGACTTTATTCGAATTTGTTAATCAAGAACTTTTCATTAATTTGCCATTGACTAGTTAGTTAGTGAGAGGCCCGTCTTCCACGGGGAAGACCCAGGACACGTTGGGGAGACTATGTCTCCCGGATGGCCTGGGAACGCCTCGGGATCCCCCGGGAAGAGCTAGACGAAGTGGCTGGGGAGAGGGAAGTCTGGGCTTCCCTGCTTAGGCTGCTGCCCCCGCAACCCGACCTCGGATAAGCGGAAGATGATGGATGAATGGATGGATAGTTAGTTAGCTATCAATTTTATAAATAAATATGATTATATTCATCACATTAAAATGTTTTACTACATTCTCGGCTTGTCACAAATCTACAATACACGTAGTTGAAATGGTTGAAAACTCACTGTCGCTTCTGAGTGTGATGGCCAGCTTTCGACTTGCATCTGCTGCAGACAGCATCTGTTAGAGAGAGAGAGAGAGAGAGAGAGAGAGAGAGAGAGAGATACGCACATTACATGACATCAAAACACATCGAATCGTGGCAAAAGGAAATTGCCAAGTTACACAATTGTGGCCCCAAACAAGATGCGGAGAAACCGCATGACTGTGCCAACGACACACTTTCCTTTCCCACTCTGCCGTGACCAACGTCCTTAAATGAACCACAGCTCCCCAGTACCAGCAACACTCAAGCAGCCTCCAACTGCCTTGAATATTAACTTTTTAAGGTCATGGCAAGTATTGCCTTAAAGGAGGGTTCATATTTTAGAGCACCAAGGAAAGTTGGAAGGGCATACATTATTTTCTTTCGAGGCAGGGGCTATTTTTTGTTTTGATATACAAAGCCTGTTTCTATACAAAGACAACATATTTGATGTTCAAACTGATAAACATTTTTTTTTTTGTGCAAATAATCATTAACTTTAGAATTTGATGCCAGCAACACGTGACAAAGAAGTTGAGAAAGGTGGCAATAAATACTAACAAAGCTGAGGAATGCTCATCAAACGCTTATTTGGAACATCCCACAGGTGTGCAGGCTAATTGGGAACAGGTGGGTGCCATGATTGGGTATAAAAACAGCTTCCCAAAAACTGCTCAGTCTTTCACAAGAAAGGATGGGGCGAGGTACACCCCTTTGTCCACAACTGCGTGAGCAAATAGTCAAACAGTTTAAGAACAACCTTTCTCAAAGTGCAATTGAAAGAAATTAAGGGATTTCAACATCGACGGTTCATAATATCATCAAAAGGTTCAGAGAATCTGGAGAAATCACTCCACGTAAGCAGCATGGCCGGAAACCAACATTGAATGACCGTGACCTTCCATCCCTCAGACGGCACTATATCAAAAACCGACAACAATCTCTAAAGGATATCACCACATGAGCTCAGGAACACTTGAGAAACCCACTGTCACTAAATAAAGTTACTGTTTCAAATTGTTTTTGGAAATATTTGACAGTGTCATCCGGACCAAAGGGGAAGCGAACCATC
>NC_084612.1:76641600-76689100 GCF_033978795.1 Nerophis ophidion
GCATGACTGCTCTTCAATAACCCCCCCACCATCACACAACTCCTCCCCCTCCACTCCTGCTGAGACCCCTCAGACTCCGGAGAATAAATCCTACTTCCCCTCAAGATGCTGACGCAGGGCGATGTCATCTACTAACTCAAAAGGTGACCAGAAAAAAGGCAGGGGGGGAGCAACAGTGGCGGAGTTCAGTTCGGATCAATTAGCGCACGGGTGTCAAACTCAATGCCCGGGGGCCAAGTCTGGACCGCGATATAATTTTTATCTGGCCTGCAAACGATATGTGTCAATAAAGTACTTCATATTTTCTCACTAAATGTAATGGATTTTTTTCATTTAGACAGAAAAAATATATATGTACTGCCTTTTAAAGTTTAATAGTATTCAATATTGCAACCAATATTACAGTATATTATCATACTTGCCTAACATGTATTTGTCTAAATATAAATACTTAACTTTACAACAAACTGCCAATCGAATTAATAAAAACGACAATACATTGTACGTGTTATGATCCGACGCCCGGCTTTTGAGTCCTTTTGTGTTTCCTGTCTTGTTTTTGGACTCTTCCGATCCCTGGTTGGGCTCTTCCTTGTTACCATGGTTTCTCATTTGTTCCACCTGCTCTAGTTTGTTACGCGCACCTGTGTTTTGATTATTGCTTTAGTATTTAAGCCTGCCTTCGACCTCAGTTAGTTCTTAATCCGTTGTTTGCTTCAAGCAACACTCATGTTGGTTTATTTAAGTCTTTGCATCTTTGCCAAGTAGCTCCTTAGCTTCTTGTGCACTCGGCACGCTATTTTTGAACTCTTGGACTAAATGCTAGTTAGCGTTAGCTTCTCGTGCGTTCGGCACGCCTTTGCTTTTGCCTTTTGTATCAGTGTTATTTTATTTTTTGTATTAAACCAAGCTCCTACCTGCACTTCCTGCCTGTCTTGGTCCTCGTGCATCCTGGGGTGACACAACACGCATCCATGATGTGTTTCCAACGCGACATTACTTTGTTCATTACAGCATCCATCAATCAATCAATCAATCAATCAATGTTTATCTACAGAGCCCTAAATCACACGTGTCTCATAGGGCTGCACAAGCCACAACAACATCCCCGGACCAGAACCCACATAAGGGTAAGGAAAAACACACAACCCAGTGGGATGTCAATGAGAATGACTATGAGAAACCTTGGAGAGGACCGCAGATGTCAAAGTCAGTGGGTCTCACAGACCCTAACCCCACACAAGGGTTAATAGTGTGTTCAAAGTCTTCAAACTTTTACTAAATTATGGACTTTTGTCCAAGTTGGAACACATTATTCATGTTGACAATGTTTCTTTTGGCAAAATTTGCTTCGAAATATGAATGTTTCTATTTACAACTCATGTGCAAGAACCAATTAAGTTTGTAAAATGAGGTTCCACTGTAATGAATTACAAACCCTGTTTCCATATGAGTTGGGAAATTGTGTTAGATGTAAATATAAACAGAATACAATGATTTGCAAATCATTTGAAACCCATATTCAGCTGAATATGCTACAAAGACAACATATTTGATGTTCAAACTGATGAACTTTTTTTTTTCGCAAATAATCATTAACTTTAGAATTTGATGCCAGCAACACGTGACAAAGAAATTGGGAAAGGTGGCAATAAATACTGATAAAGTTGAGGATTGCTCATCAAACACTTATTTGGAACATCCCACAATTGGGAACAGGTGGGTGCCACGACTGGGTATAAAAACAGCTTCCGAAAAAATGCTCAGTCTTTCACAAGAAAGGATGGGGCGAGGTACACCCCTTTGTCCACAACTAAATAAATAATAATAAATGGGTTGTACTTGTATAGCGCTTTTCTACCTTCAAGGTACTCAAAGCGCTTTGACACTACTTCCACATTTACCCATTCACACACACATTCACACACTGATGGAGGGAGCTGCCATGCAAGGCGCTAACCAGCACCCATCAGGAGTTAGGGTGAAGTGTCTTGCTCAGGACACAACTGACGTGACGAGGTTGGTACTAGGTGGGGATTGAACCAGGGACCCTCGGGTTGCGCACGGCCACTAGCACTGGGCTACGTCGTCCCTGCGTGAGCAAATAGTCAAACCGTTTAAGAACAACGTTTCTCAAAGTACAATTACAAGAAATGTAGGGATTTCAACATCTACGCTCCATAATATCATCAAAAGGTTCAGAGAATCTGAAGAAATCACTCCACGTAAGCGGCATGGCCGGAAACCAACATTGAATGACCGCGACCTTCCATCCCTCAGACGGCACTGTATCAAAAACCGACATCAATCTCTAAAGGATATCACCACATGGGCTCAGGAACACTTCAGAAAACCACTCTCACTAAATACAGTTCGCCGTTTCATCTGTAAGTGCAAGTTAAAGCTCTACTATGCAAAGCGAAAGCCATTTATCAACAACATCCAAAAACGCCGCCAGCTTCTCTGGGCCCGAGATCATCTAAGATGGACTGATGCAAAGTGGAAAAGTGTTCTGTGGTCTGACAAGTCCACATTTCAAATTGTTTTTGGAAATATTCGACATTGTGTCATCCGGACCAAAGGGGAAGCGAACCATCCAGACTGTTATCGACGCAAAGTTCAAAAGCCAGCATGTGTGATGGTATGGGGGTGCATTAGTGCCCAAGGCATGGGTAACTTACACATCTGTGAAGGCACCATTAATGCTGAAAGGTACATACAGGTTTTGGAGCAACATATGCTGCCATTTAAGCGCCGTCTTTTTCATGGACGCCCCTGCTTATTTCAGCAAGACAATGCCAAGCCACATTCAGCACGAGTTACAACAGCGTGGCTTCGTAAAAAATGAGTGCGGGTACTTTCCTGGCCCGCCTGCAGTCCAGACCTGTCTCCCATCGAAAATGTGTGGTGCATTATGAAGCATAAAATAGACAGCGGAGACCCCGGACTGTTAAACAACTGAAGCTCTACATAAAACAAGAATGGGAAAGAATTCCACTTTCAAAGCTTCAACAATTAGTTTCCTCAGTTCCCAAACGTTTATTGAGTGTTGTTGAAAGAAAAGATGATGTAACACAGTGGTGAACATGACCTTTCCCAACTACTTTGGCACGTGTTCCAGCCATGAAATTCTAAGTAAATTATTATTTGCAAAAACAAACTAAGTTTATGAGTTTGAACATGAAATATCTTGTCTTTGTAGTGCATTCAATTGAATATGGCTTGAAAATGATTTGCAAATCATTGTATTCCATTTATATTTACATCTAACACAATTTCCCAACTCATATGGAAACAGAGTCATGTATGAGTATCTGGATTATAGTTCTACTTCCCACAGAACGTCACGGATGACAAGGAGACTGGCCGAGACCTTTCTCGCCGGAGGGAAGCAGGCCACGCCCCCCCCGCTGAGGCACCAGGATGCCAAAAGCCTGAAGGCCCCGCAGCACGCTAAGACCGGCCAGTCGGAGACCTGCCTGGAAAGTTGAGAGTCCAGCCAGGAGGAAGCGCAACATTTTTCCCCCGTGCGTCTTCCAGCAGATGTTTTGCAGACTTGTAGAGACGGCTTGGGGGTGAAGGGGGGATTTCCTCCTGCAGCTTTTTGAGGGCTTAGGAAGTGAAAAGGAGGCTCACCGCAGCTTTGTTCAACACTGTTTTCCGAAAGAAAAATAATCCCCAAGGGGATGTTTCCAGGGTGCACAGTTTCAGGTACAGGTGAGACTGTAGAATATGACCCAGGAAGCAGCCAATCTGATATGAGATCTAAGAGGGGGGGATGTGTGGGTTTGGTCCACAAAAGGCCGACTGGAACACGAGAGGCTTTAAAAATGATTTTATGCCGCATCTGTTTGTATTTGTCATCTAAAAAGGAGTTGAAAACTTCTCAACAGACCGATCGAGGAACTACTTTCACGCACGTCTGGTGTGAAATATAAAATACTTGTCAGATGGTGACAATCGCTTTCAAAACAACGGGTTGACGACCATAAAACAACTGCAAGAGTAGGTATGGGTGCCTTTCACATTTGAACCGATACGGTACCAATTCCCGTTACCTGGGAATCGATACTGGTACTCAGCGGTACCAATTTTCAGTACTTTTATATATAACCAATCAGATGGTTGTGTGGGTGGGACAATGCTGGGCAGAAGAAGCAAAGCAGCTTGTTAAGACTTTAGCTTAGAAACACATTCGGTACACCCCTGTACCGAAACGGTTAAATACAAATACACGTACCGTTACACCCCTAACGTAACGTCTTCCCGCCTCCATTACATGTTAATCACAGAAAAAGACAGCTTTTAAAAAGGGCTTTTAAATGTTTGCATGCCAGATGATGTCATGTCGCATTGATTTGAGACGCCTCGAGCGCACCAAACAACAAATAAGGATTATTATTAGCTCGTCTTTAGCAACAATCACCAAGGAACAAGAGAAATGTGGTGTTGATTAAGAAATAAAAGGAAGAAGAATGTAGCAGGATGATGTCACATGAGGCTTCTTGGCCCTGCGGACAAACACTCGCCACACTCTGTTTATGCTGAAAACCTACACTGTAACATTTATTTAGCAATTCTGCTATTCATCCCCAAAATGAGTCCAAACTCAACATTCAGAATGTTTGTTGACGTCACGCAAAGACTTTTATTTCGCTTTTACTTCCGCTTCTGGGTTTTTCTTGTGTTGATGTCAAAGTTTGACATTGTATAAAACACAGTTGAAGTATTGATAACCAGTTTTTATTAGGGATGCACCGAAATGAAAATTTGTGGCCGAAGCCGAATAAAACTTAAACGCTTGGCCGAAGGCCGAATACCGAATAATGAATGCAGTTTTTCACAATTTTTTTAATATTGCATAAATGTCTAAATATTTATTCTAGGCTATGTTTTTCAAATAAAGACATTTTTTATTGAATATTGACATTTTTTAATATTCCAGTAGCCTTTGCTTTTCAAAAAAAGCACAAAGTTTTTCATTTATATTAGGCCTTCAAACAAAACATGCATTCCCAAAAAAAAAAAAGTGCATTAAAGTGGATAAACCAACAACAAATGAATTATTGTCCTTTTGGCAAAAGTCTGCTTAGCCACAGTAGATATGCTAATAATGTAAACAGAAGGCTCAAATAAAACTCAATTAAGTGTGTGCTTGTAACCTCATACACTTATACAGGTAGCCTACACAACAGGCTAATAATGTAAACAGAGGCCCCACTAAATCTCAATAAGTGTGTGCTTGTAACCTCATACACTTATACAGGTACACAACATATCCCAACGTCACCGCGTCAAAAAATTGCGTCACACGCCACTATTCGGCCTTGTTCTTAATTCATTCCACCAAAGGCCGAATGTGGCTTTTTTTTCCATATTCGGCAGAATATATTCGGTTACCGATTAATCGGTGCATCCCCAGTTTTTATATTGTTTTAGTGGTGTTCTAAAAACATTATAGTCAAAATTGCAGTACTGTTGTTCAATAGCTACGAGCTAGCCTCTCACTGCTAAGGATTGTTATTGCTGATGTGGCGAGTTTACACGTGCTATTTTTGGACTCGTGCATGTATGTTTGTTGACATTTTTCATATTTTGTTTGTATGTATATACAGTGCATCTGGAAATTATTCATAGCAAATCACTTTTTTCTTTATGTTGTTGTGTTACGCATTATTCTAAAATGGAATAAATTCATTTTTGTCCTCTAAATTCTACACACAATACCTCATAATGACAATGTCAAACTTTATTTTTTTTATTTTTGTACATTTATTAAAAAAAAAAACAACTAAGAAAACACACGTACATAATTATTCACAGCCTTTGCCATGTTAATCAATAGGGAGCATCGTGTTTGATTGGGGTCCACCGGTGGTAAATTCAGTTAGTTGGACATGATTTAGAAAGGCACACACCTGTCTATATATAAAGGTGCCACACTTCAGCACTAACCAAGAATGAAGTCGAAGGAATTGTTTGTAGACCTCCTAAACAGGAATGTCTGGCGGCACAAATCTACAGAAGGGTACAAAAAAAAAATCTGCTGCCTTGAAGGTCCCATTATCCGTGAATGGAAGCCATTTGGAACCACGAGGAGTCTTCCAAGAACTGGTTGGCCGTCTAAACCAGGGGTCGGGAACCTTTTTGGCTGAGAGAGCCAAAAAGCCAAATATTTTGAAATATATATTTCCGTAAGAGCCATATAATATTTTTTTTAACACTGAACACAACTAAACGCGTGCATTTTTAAGTAAAACCAACATTACTGGAGTATAATAAGTCTCTTATTCTTTGTAATGACATTGTTATTCTGAAGCCAACTGTGGATGGGGCGTGGCCTGTGGGCCTGCAGCAACAGGTGCGTAGATGGCCCACCCGGGCCTTGTTATCTAATCACCTGTCGCTCTGTCATAAGCACCAGCCAGGAGAAGAGATGGGGTTGGGGCTGGAAATACAATTGCTGGAAAATAACTGAGATATTTTTTGAAAAATAAAACAATATTGTAACCCTGAAACAGGCTCTCATGTCGGTGCTTGGTGGTCTGAAGAACCCCCAGGAGGGCAAGCCCCACACTAACCAATAATAAATAAATAACTTCTTACCATTGACGCAACTTCTTGAACAGGTGCGGTAGCAAAAAGGATGGACGGATTAAAAATGCATGAGAATAATTTATATTTTGAACATTATTTTTAACACTGTGATTACAAGTGGAATTATTCATTATTTATCCTGTTAAGCAACGTCAGCTCAGATTTATCAGAGAGCCAGATGCAGTCATCAAAAGAGCCACATCTGGCTCTAGAGCCATAGGTTCCCTACCCCTGGTCTAAACTGAGCGATTGGGGGGCAAAGGACCCGAGTCAAGGAGGTGACCTAGAACCCGATGGTCACTCTGTCAGAGCTACAGCATTCATCTCTTCAGCAATCCACCAATCAGACCTGTATGGTAGAGTGGCCAGGCGGAAGCCATTTCTGAGTAAAAAGTTTGCCAAAATGCATCTGAAAGACTCTCAGACCATGAGAAACCAACTTTTTATGGTCTGATGAGACACAGATTGAAGTCTTTGGAGTGAATGTCAGGAGTCATGTTTGGAAGAAACCAGGCACCGCTTATCACCAGGTCAACACCATCCCGACAGTGAAGCATGATGGTGGCAGCATCATGCTCTGGGGATAGTTTTTCAATAGCAGGAACTGGGAGACTAGTCAGGATAGAGGGAAAGACGAACGCAGAAATGTACAGAGACATTCTGGATGGAAACCTGACCCAGAGAGCTCTTGAACTCAGACTGGGGTGACGGTTCATCTTTCAGCAGGACAACAACCCTAAACACACAGCTAAGATATCAAAGGAATGGCTTCAGGACAACTCTGTAAATGTCCTTGAATGGTCCCACCAGAGCCCAGACTTGAGTTAAACCAAACATCTCTGGAGAGATCTGAACATGCCTGCGCTTCGATGCTTCCCATCCAACCTAAAGGAGCCTAAAAAGGTGCTGCAAAGATAGGTGTGTCAAGTTTGTGGCATCATAGTCAAAAAGACTTGAGGCTGTAATTGCTGCCAAAAGTGCATCGACAAAGTCTTTAACAAAGGCTGTCAATATTTATGTACATGTGATTTCTTGGTTCTTATTTTTAATACATTTGCAAACATTTAAAAAAAAAAACGATTTCACATTGTCATTATGGGGTATTGTGTGAAGAATTTTGAGGACAAAAGTGAATTGATTCCATTTTTAAATAAGGCTGTATGATGAAATGTGGAAAATGTACTGTGTATACAAAAGATTAAGACTTGAGTTTGTTTAATTAGATGTTTCAAAAAGCAAGACTCCTGTCTCAAGCAGCCAATAAGGTGTCGAGGTGGAAGTCACATGACACGGGTCTTGCAGAACATCATAGAAAAGGAGGTGAACTGGGTCACCTGGACATAATGACACTTCAATGCACCCTGCTGGGTATTTTCAATCTATAAAAATTATTCCAATGTTTAAAATCTGCACTTTTGCGTGACATACTAAGCTCTGCTTTTCTTTTTACACAAAATTTTTATAAACCAATTTTTTTTACACTGAATTTTTAATAAAGTGATTTTTTTTACACTGAATTTTACAACACAGATTTTTTTTAATGATATTGTCAGCATAATTTGATGTACAAAAAAAATCAGCTCACAAAATTTAAAGGCCTACTGAAATGAGATGTTCTTATTTAAACGGGGATAGCAGATCCATTCTATGTGTCATACTTGATCATTTCGGGATATTGCCATATTTTTGCTGAAAGGATTTAGTAGAGAACATCCACGATAAAGTTCGCCACTTTTGGTCGCTAATAAAAAAGCCTTGCCTGTACCGAAAGTAGCAGGCGATGTGCGCGTGACGTCACGGGTTGTGGAGCTCCTCACATCTGAACATTGTTTACAATCATGGCCACCAGCAGCTAGAGCGATTTGGACCGAGAAAGCGACGATTCCCCCATTAATTTGAGCGAGGATGAAAGAATTGTGGATGAGGAAAGTGAGAGTGAAGGACTAGAAAAAAATAAATTAAAAAAATAAAAAGACGCGGGCAGTGGGACCAATTCAGATGTTATTAGACACTTTTACAAGGATAATTTTGGAAAATCCCTTATCTGCTTATTGTGTTACTAGTGTTTTAGTGAGATTATATGGTCGTACCTGTACAACATTCTTCAGCACCAGTTGATGGGTGGTGGCGATGCCCATCTCTGCCCTCTGACCCTCTTTGAAACACGATCTTTCGAATTGATCGTTGCATAATACACTGTACTTTGTGTGTTTGGTCCAATCCATCCGTGTTCGCTTGACATCTCTGTTCCATAGTAAAGCTTGACTGTCATCTTTCGGGAATGTAAACAATGAAACACCGGCTGTGTTTGGGTTGCTAAAGGCGGCCGCAATACACCGCTTCCCACCTACACCTTTCTTCTTTGACGTCTCCATTATTAATTGAACAAATTGCAAAAGATTCAGCAACACAGATGTCCATAATACTGTGGAATTATGCGATGAAAACAGACGACTTATAGCTGGGAACGGTGCTGGAACAAAATGTCCTCTACAATGTGTGACGTCACGCGCACGCGTCATCATACCGCGACGTTTTAGCATGATACTTCCGCGCGAAATTTTAAATTGCAATTTAATAAACTAAACCAGCCGTATTGGCATGTGTTGCAATGTTAATATTTCATCATTGATATATAAACTATCAGACTGCGTGGTCGCTAGTAGTGGCTTTCAGTAGGCCTTTAAAAGCAGAAAATTCAGTTAGATGGATTCAGTGTCAAAAAAAAGAAGCTTTTGTAATAAAGACACCAAATAACCTCCAAAAGACACATTTAAACTGAAAATTGTTAAAGACCTACATTTTTGATTTGGCTTTAACCTAATATTTATTCATTTTATTAAAGTCAAACATACTTAAATTTTTATCTTATTGGTTAGATTTTATTTAGTTATAATCATTTATTTATTTATCCAATTTTATCTTAATATGTTGTACTTGTATTTCATCTTTTATTCTTCCTCATGGTTCCCACTAGTTACATCTTTTATTATTTTCACTTTCCAGCATTCCTCAGAGGGATCCCTCCGCATCAGAGATTATCGGCCAAGGCTGTGAGGGCGCTTTGTGTCCGCGTCCAGATAGTTGTAATCTGGTGATCTCCAGGTGATGATGGCTCCTGTGATAGTGTTTCGTCACCTGGCTCCTCTGTACTCAGCCATGCATTCACTGATGATGGGGGACGTAAATCATCAGGGCATTGTTTTTTAAATTTGTAAAGCACTTTTTTGTTGCATTTGAGTATGATAAGTGCTTTATAGATAAAGTTTGATTGAAAAACATTCGAAAACGATAGCAAAGTGACATTGCCAACTAGTGGCCCGGCATGCATATTACACCCTCCTCACTACTTTTTGTAGCGTTGCGTGAACATGGATCATTTCGGTGCATTAAAAGTTTCAGAAATTAAAGTTTTGAGGGTTGTTTTTTGGGTGTAAACGCACAGCAAATAGAAACACAACTGGTCCCCTTTTTTTTTTTTAAACCTACAAACACACATGCAGACAAACCAGACACCTCTAACAACTTCACACCTGTTTAATAGCAGGCCCTGAAACCACCACACTGAGCAGCCTTTGATGTGTGTGTGTGTGTTTGTGTGTGTGTGTGTGTGTGTGTGTGTGTGTCTTTGGGGGGTTGGGATGCAGGAAGGAATGTTTTAGCAGAGTAAACAGAGTGAGGCTTCCTGTAGACAACACTTCAAAGGCAAAAAGAGGAAACCAAGATAACACACACACACACGCACACACGCACGCACACACGCTGCCTAAAAGGTAGGAGTCGCCTCTCCAGGCAAGACCACAAAACCCTGGAGAGCACGGTCATTCCTAATGTGTAACCGCTGACCATAAACACAAATAAATAACTGCAACCCTAACAATAACGCGCACACACACACACACACACACACACACACACACACACAAAGGTGATGACCTCACCTGCTTAACCTGCTTCAAAATCTAGCAACGCCGTAGGGAAAACCACTTGGCACGGACATGAAACAACTTTTATTCAACCCCAAAACCAAATCCGATGGAAAAACCGTTTTTTAAAAAAAAAGGATTTCTGTAGGTGCACTTGCCAAACATTTGTTCCAGCACAGCTGGTAGCACATTTGGACTCACTCGGGTCCTTCCTACTACCCCTAACTGGTGTGACGTTAAAAAGCGGCGTGGTGGAGGAGGTGGCGCTCCTCACATATTGCTCTTTTCCACATCAAACGACAGGAAGTGTGTTTTACTACCTGCAATTCACCTTAAACGACAACACTGAATGGAAATAAGTGGATGCTCAACTCTATGCAGGACTCTTTTTCTTTCATGGCAAAAACATGTTGTTATCGACACTTTTGGGCTTTTTTTAAACAAACGGTTATTTAAAAATGGGTTTGCTGGAAGCTACTAAATCAGACACAACAAACCATGCTTTATGTGTAAAATGACTTATTCAGTTGAATAAACTAAATTGATCAGAAGGTCACTTTTAACAGCTCCTAATTAGTCTGCTGACCTATGCAGTAACATATTGTGGCATTTATTATTCTATTATTTAGTCAAAATTATAAAAGAACAAGCTGTAAAAATGTATTATTTAGCTACTTGTTCATTTACGGTTAATACCTGCTTACTTTCCGTTTCGACATGTTTTACCTACACTTCTGTTAAAATGTAATAATCACTTATTCTTCCGTTGTTTATACTTTACATTAGTTTTGGATGACACCACCACCGATACCAAGTAGTTACAGGATCCTACATTGGGAATATTCAAAGTCCTCATGTGTCCATGGACATATTTCCCGACTTTATAAACATAATATAAATATATTAAAAAATACTAAAATATATTTTGTGATGCTAAAAAATATTGATGTAACCTTAGTAGTATTGATGAGATATCCTTTTGTACTTGGTATCATTACAGTTCAGATCAGAAGGCCACTTTCATTGCTCTAAAAAGCTACAAATAATTTATACTGTATGTTAAAGGCCTACTGAAAGCCACTACTAGCAACCACACAGTCTGATAGTTTATATATCAATGATGAAATATTAACATTGCAACACATGCCAATACGGCCTTTTTAGTTTACTAAATTACAATTTTAAATTCTGCGCGAAGTATCCTGTTTAATAACGTCGCGGAATGATGACGCGTGCGTTTGACGTCACCGGTTGTAGCGGACATTTTTTTCCAGCCCGATCCAAGCTATAAGTAGTCTGCTTTAATCGCATAATTACACAGAATTCTGTGTTGCTGAATATTTTGCAATTTGTTCAATTAATAATGGAGAAATCAAAGAAGAAAGATGTAAGTGGGAAGCGGTGTATTGCGGCTGCCTTTGGCAACACGAACACAGCCGGTGTTTCCTTGTTTAAAATTCCCGAAGGTGAAGCTTAACTATGGAACAGAGCGGTCAAGCGAACATGGTTGCCGACCACATGTCAACTGGCAGGTTTCGTTGAGAAAATTGTGCTAATAAGTCGGTAGACAAGAGCGGAGCTTGCGTCCTCCTGCAGCTGCGTGGCTTCCCTCAGAGACACTGGCGGTCACCACACTTGTGGCCACACCTATCCGATTTTCAGGTACCATATAATCTCACTAAAACATTAGTAACACAATAAGCAGATAAGGTATTTTCCAGAATTATCCTAGTAAATGTGTCTAATAGCATCTAAATGTTTACATTGTTTACAGCCATATCCTATTTAAAAACAACAGGAACTATATACATTGTCACTTTAGTAGGTAGACATATTCACGTTGCACTTTACTGTTAAATAATAAATGATAAATGGGTTGTACTTGTATAGCGCTTTTCTACCTTCAAGGTACTCAAAGCGCTTTGACACTACTTCCACATTTACCCATTCACACACACATTCACACACTGATGGAGGGAGCTGCCATGCGAGGCGCCAACCAGCACCCATCAGGAGCAAGGGTGAAGTGTCTTGCTCAGGACACAACGGACGTGACGAGGTTGGTACTAGGTGGGATTTGAACCAGTGACCCTCGGGTTGCGCACGGCCACTCTTCCACTGCGCCATGCCGTCCCTATTGTGTTTTCTTTTTCTTTTTGTCTACGCATGGGAGAGTGGGAAACTTAATTTCGATTCCTTTGTATATCTTACATGTAAAGAAATCGACAAATAAAGCTGACTTGACTTGACTTGAAATGGCTCCCACTCCCCTCGCCTTTTTTTCCCTAGTCCTTCACTCTTACTATCCTCATCCACAAATCTTTCATCTTCGCTCAAATTAATGGGGAAATCGTCACTTTCTCGGTCCGAATTGCTCTAGCTGCTGGTGGCTATGATTATAAACAATGTTCAAATGTGAGGAGCTCCACAACCCGTGACGTCACGCGCACATCGTCTGCTACTTTCGGTACTGGCAAGGCTTTTTTTATTAGCGACCAAAAGTTGCGAACTTTATCGTCGATGTTCTCTACTAAATCCTTTCAGCAAAAATAGGGCAATATCGCGAAATTATGAAGTATGACACATAGAATGGACCTGCTATCCCCGTTTAAATAAGAACATCTCATTTCAGTAGGCCTTTAAGAGACAAAGTTTTAGGATATTTGTATCAAAATTCCAGACTTTCTCTTTATGCTGTGCCTTTTATTACATTTTTTTTTTGTTTTTATTTTGTAAAAAGGGACACCTCAGGTACATTACACCCAGTTTTGTTGTGTTATGACTAGTTTTGATCAAAGTTGGCCAAATCAAACACACGCCGAATTGAGGGCAGAAAAACAAGGTTAATTAACAAATCATTAAAAGATTGTTAACCCAGATCATAACTTTGTAAAGCAGGAAGTAATCGCTAAATGGCAACTTTTCTAAGCGGAGTTCGGATCTGAACGAACGCAAAATAACGCCGGACAGGTAACTTGTTGCCGGACGTAACATGTCCCTTAAATGCGGCAAAGTAAAGTTGTTCAACTTCATAATTACCTTATTCAAAGTGAAAGTATGACAAATGTGAGCACATGTGCGACAACACCTGAGCATGCTCACATCGCAACAAGTTACGCACGGAGAAAAAGGTAGGAAATGTTTTTGTTGTTTTTGTTTACCTTGAAGTTGCATCGTTCTTGGTTTGTTCTCCTGCTCCCTGCCAGCGTGGCCCCGAGAGAAACATTCCACATGAGAAGTAAGCCGGGGAGACAGAGGACGAGGGAGCGAGGGGACGCCATTCCTCTTTGAAGTCTCGACTACCTCTGAGGGAGAGGACCTGCGTGCGTGTGCACGCGGGCGTGTGCGCGCGGACGTGTGGGCGTGTCGCGGGGACAGAGAGAGAGAGAGAGGGGGAGAGAGAGGGAGAGAGAGAGAGATTACCTCTCCCCAAAAAAATTTGAAAAAAAAAAATATATATATGTATATATGTATATGCCCTGCAATGAGATGGTGACTTGTCCAGGGTGTAACCGCCTTCCGCCCAATTGTAGCTGAGATAGGCACCAGCGCCCCCCGCGACCCCAAAGGGAATAAGCGGTAGAAAAATCGATGGATATATATATATATATATATATATATATATATATTAGGGATGGGCAAATTAGTGCGTTAACTCATCAATCTATTAACGCCGACAATTATTTTATCGCACATTTGCGTATGTTGTTTACATGCTTTTATTTTGTTAACGCCTTTTCTTAACAAGATGGCGTCGCCCGGCGTGGAGGGGCTCTTGGTAAAGATGGAACATTTGGCAAAAATACCGGACAATTCTGCAAATTTCCTGGCTGGTTTACAGCGTGGTCACTCCGGGGATCACTTACGACCGCCAGACGATTCTGGATGTGGATAGATCGGGCCGTTTTGGACTGAATGAGGCGTGCTTGCTAGACCGGCTAGCTAGCATGGGAATACTTTGCCGGCTACATCCAGCGGCCTGTGAAGCAGCGGAGTATATGTGTTGTCTGTCTATTTATGAATAATGCAGACCAGGAGTGTTGGCTGAGTTCTTAACGTTTGCTTTCAGAGCGTGCATATCACAACATACAAGATGCCGTCATGGCGACACAACCTATACCGGGCTACCGCGCATGCTCCTCACTCCTGTTGCATGCTGGATAGGGTAGTTCTTTTGTCCCCTGGCTCATAACATCACAATATAGTACCATGTATATGATGCCTTCAGTTTATCAAAGCATCAAGCAAACAATCGGAAAATTCCCATCATATCAATTCCTAGATATGGTCATAATTATTTTAAGTGCACTACGCAGAATAAACACAACATTATTAATTTTGCTACTACGGATAATTTGATCAAAAATTCCCTAAAACAGCCCACTACCTATAATATAGTTTTTTTAAACATAAGATCCCTGATAAAAAAAAATGTTTCTGCTGTTACCTCAGAAATTGCCTGTTCAGATGTTATGATTGTGGCTCAGAGATTTGTATGTAGATTATATTTATTTTCCATAACAAACAGGATAACTTAAATACCCTGGCAGTGGCAATAAGCTTAAATGTTTGTATTTACATTTTTTGAGTTGATTCTCATAAAATATGCTATTTAACTGCTACTGTTTAACAAGGACTGATTTAAATTGTTTGCACAACAAATGTTTTAGCGCTTTTGTTCATGTGGGAGAATATTCCAATAAAGGTGCACTACACACTACTTTTGAATTCATTATTGGGCTTTGCGTATACAATGCAGTTAATCGCGATTAATCAGAAAAATAGTGCGATTAACTTTGATTAAAATTTTTAATCGTTGCCCAGCCCTAATATATATATATATATATATATATATATATATGTATATATATATATATATATATATATATATATATATATATATATATATATATATATATATATATACAGTGGGGCAAAAAAGTATTTAGTCAGCCAGCGATTGTGCAAGTTCTCCCCCTTAAAATGATGACAGAGGTCTGTAATTTTCATCATAGGTACACTTCAACTGTGAGAGACAGAATGTGAAAAAAAATCCAGGAATTCACATTGTAGGAATTTGAAATCATTTATTTGTAAATAATGGTGGAAAATAAGTATTTGGTCAAACATTCAAAGCCCTCACTGATGGAAGGAGGTTTTGGCTCAAAATCTCACGATACATGGCCCCATTCATTCTTTCCTTAACATTGATTGATTGATTGATACTTTTATTAGTAGATTGCACAGTTCAGTACATATTCCGTACAATTGACCACTAAATGGTAACACCCGAATAAGTTTTTCAACTTGTTTAAGTCGGGGTCCACGTTAATCAATTCATGCTACAAATATATACTATCAACATAATATAGTCATCACACAAGTTAATCATCATAGTATATACATTGAATTATTTACATTATTTACAATCCGGGGGGTGGGATGAGGAGCTTTGGTTGATATCAGTACTTCAGTCATCAACAATTGCATCAACAGAGAAATGTGGACATTGAAACAGTGTAGGTCTTATTTAGTAGGATATGTACAGCCAGCAGAGAACATAGTGAGTTCACATAGCATAAGAACAAGTATATACATTAGAAGTACATTTGAGTTGTTTATAATCCGGGGAGATGGGATGTGAATGGAGAAGGGTATTAGTAAAGTGTTGAAGTTGCTTGGAGGTGTTGTTTTAGAGCGGTTTTGAAGGAATATAGAGATGCACTTACTTTTACACCTGTTGGGAGTGCATTCCACATTGATGTGGCATAGAAAGAGAATGAGTTAAGACCTTTGTTAGATCGGAATCTGGGTTTAACGTGGTTTGTGGAGCTCCCCCTGGTGTTGTGGTTATGGCGGTCATTTACGTTAAGGAAGTAGTTTGACATGTACTTCGGTATCAAGGAGGTGTAGTGGATTTTATAGACCAGGCTCAGTGCAAGTTGTTTTACTCTGTCCTCCACCCTTAGCCAGCCCACTTTGGAGAAGTGGGTTGGATTGAGGTGTGATCTGGGGTGGAGGTCTAAAAGTAACCGGAATAGCTTATTCTGGGATGTTTGGAGTCTAGATTTGAGGGTTTTGGAGGTGCTGGGGTACCAGGAGGTGCAAGCGTAATCGAAGAAGGGTTGAATGAGAGTTCCCGCCTAGAATCCTCAAGGTGCTTTTGTTGACCAGAGAGGAGATTCTGTAGAGGAATCAGTCGTCGAAAAAGTGCTATTTTGGTTTCATCTGACCACATGACATTCTCCCAATCCTCTGCTGTATCATCCATGTATCAATTTTGGTATAAAATCAACTCGTCGTGTTTGGAGGAAGAAGAATACTGAGTTGCATCCCAAGAACACCATACCTACTGTGAAGCATAGGGGTGGAAACATCATGCTTTGGGGCTGTTTTTCTGCTAAGGGGACAGGACGATTGATCAAACAAAACCAACACAGGGCATAAACTCACAACAAATTACACACCTGCAAATCATTCAGCTTTTGCCGTATCCGTAATACGCCGACAGGGAGAAGTTTGTATTCATACGATGAGTCGGGTGTGTTTTGACCTCCGCCAAACCCTTGAGGCCGACTCACCGGACCCCTAGGGTTCGATCGAAACCAGGTTAAGAACCACTGCGTTAATGTTAAATCTTACCTGTGAAAAGTAATCCCCCGATTACTATTTTCAACAGTCCGCTCATTTGAGCAGGAAAACGCCATTTGTTTTCTACCTGTCAACTGTCAGTTTGGGCCAGCTCCATGCGGACCTGACTCAGCAATGTTGTGAGACTCTTAAACAGGACACTACTGCCATCTACTGTACAAAGAATAGAATACAATGTAGAATAGAATGTACTTTATTGATCCCTGGGAGAAATTCAGCACCAGTTTCCTCACAATAAACAATGATAATAATAAATAATATAATATATGTAACATATTATAGATATAATATATAATATATGAATAATATAAATATATTTTACATATATTCTACATTTAAGTGCAGTCAAGGAACATATGCATTATACTGTTTATAAAGTCTGCCTGTCGGTATGAAGGACCTCCTGTGTCGTTCCGTGTTACATTTTGGGAGTCTGAGCCTTCCACTGAACGTGCTCATTTTCTCCGCAAGGTCCGAGTGTAGTGGGTGGGAGGTGTTGTCCATAATGGCTAGGAGTTTTGCTAGACTTCTTCTCTCTGACACCACCGCCAGAGAGTCTAGCTGTGCATGCATAGGGTTAGAAAAATAGTGACAGAGAATATGGACAATTCAACCCCTTAACTCAACAATGAGTGGATGAGTGTTATGTGTGTGTATATGTGTAAATAAATGAACACTGAAATTCAAATATTTATTTTTATGTATATATATATATATATATATATATATATATGTTTATATATATAAATATATATGTAATAAAATAAATATATAGATATAGCTAAAATTCAATGAAAGTCAAGTATTTCTTATATATATATATATATATAATATATATATATATATATATATATATATATATATATATATATATATATATATGAAATATTTGACTCTTAAACACGCCCCCGTCCCACTCCCGACCACGCCCCCGACCCCCACCTCCCGATATTGGAGGTCTCAAGGTTGGCAAGTATGGTGCCGCGGCACAGTGGTTAAAAAATACTGGTTTAGGCTGCCCGCCGGCTCCTCGTCACCACTTCAAGATGGCGGCCCAATTTCTCGCGTCACAGCAGCCAATGATGTCATGAAAGGAGGAGCCTAATCAAAGCCACAATGCCCCCCGACGCTTTCAACGGAAGAGCCAATCACGGACGTTTCTGACCGTCCAATCAAAATCAAGAAGGGTGGAGTCTCTGAGGGACTGTGTTGTGGATTCCAAAAAAAAAAAAAAAAATCATTAAAAAGTGGGAGTTGACGAGCTAATTTCTTCTGTGATTTCTTCCGTCGATTGGCAACAATTCTCGACGCAGCACCCAGCCGCAGCCATGCCCGGGATAGAGAAGTTGCCAATAGAGGAGACGCTGGAGGACAGTCCGCAGGTAAAACAAAACAAAACAAACACTGAGAGCTTCACGCTAGCATGCTAAGGCTAACAGCCCGCTATGCTAAGCTAACAGCAATTGTCAGCCGCTAGCAAATATGCTTTCATCGTTCAAAGCTGCTGCCAAGTAGCCAGCGAAAATGACACATTTTGGGAGTGCAAACATGACACATCAGCTGATAATTGCAGCCGGACGTTAAGGAGGCGTCTCCTTAGCATGCTGCTTCCTTAGCCGCCCGGCTAGCTTCTTGTGAACCTTTGTCTGTTTTCCAGAAGAGGGACTTTTTATGCTTATTTTCAAAAGTAATCCACATTTTCCAGGGAGTTATGGTGTACAGATCACAACAATTTTAGTAAGAATATTTGCAAAGTGGGATGCTTACCGCGACACCTGCTGTGACGTCACAGGTCGGTCACTTAAAGGCCTACTGAAATGAGATGTTCTTATTTAAACGGGGATAGCAGGTCCATTCTATGTGTCATACTTCATCATTTCGCCATGTTGCCATATTTTTGCTGAACGGATTTAGTAGAGAACATACACGATGAAGTTCGCAACTTTTTGTCACTAATATAAAAGCCTTGCCTGTACCGGAAGTAGCAGACGATGTGCACGTGACGTCACGGGTTGTGGAGCTCCTCACATTTGAACATTGTTTACAATCATGGCCACCAACAGCAAGAGCGATTCTTACTGAGAAAGCGACGAATTCCCCATTAATTTGAGCGAGGATGAAAGATTCGTGGATGAGGAAAGTTAGAGTGAAGCACTACAAAAAAAGAAAGGCGAGGGCAGTGGGAGCGATTCAGATGCTATTAGACACATTTATTAGGATAATTCTGGAAAATCCCTTATCTGCTTATTGTGTTAATAGTGTTTTAGTGAGATTATAAAGTTATACCTGAAAGTCGGAGGGCTGCGGTGACCGCCAGTGTCTCTGAGGGAAGCCAATGGAGGAGCCAAAATCACAGCTGCCCTTTTGACAGCTGCTGCAGGAGGACGCAAACTCCGCTCAAGTCTCCAACTTAATATCACAATTTTCTCATCCAAAAACTTGGTGGTTGACGTAGAAAAACATGTTCGCTTGACCACTGTGTTAAAACTTCACAACAAGCAAAGAAACACCGGCTGTGTTTCGGTTGCTAAAGGCAGCCGCAATCCACCGCTTTCCACCAACAGCATTCTTCTTTGACGTCTCCATTATTAATTGAACAAATTGCAAAAGATTCTGCAACACAAATGTCCAGAATACTGTTTAATTATGCAATGAAAAGAGACGACTTTTAGCCATTAGTGGTGCTGGGAGAACATGTCCGCTCCAACCAACAACGTCACAAGCACGCGTCAACATAAGCGTCATCATTCCACAAAGTTTTCAACAGGATACCTCGCGGGAAATTTAAAATTGCAATTTAGTAAACTAAAGCGGCCGTATTGGCATGTGTTGTAATGTTAATATTTCATCATTGATATATAAACTATCAGACTGCGTGGTCGCTAGTAGTGGCTTTCAGTAGGCCTTTAATCCGATCTCCACAATTCTGATCACTTGTTTTCACTGTAACTGATTTTACCAATCGATCAGTCAATCAATGTTTGTTTATATAGCCCTAAATCTAGCCATAAGTGTCTCAAAGGGCTGCACAAGCCACAACGACATCCTCGGTACAAGGCCACATAAGGGCAAGGAAAAACTCACCCCAGTGGAACGTCGATGGTAATGACAATGAGAAACCTTGGAGAGGACCGCATATCTGGGCAACCCACTCCCCCTCCCCCTTCTAGGGGAGCCCGAAAGCAATGGACGTCGAATGGGTCTAACATAATATTGTGAAAGTCCAGTCCATAGTGGATCTAGCATAATAGTGAGAGTCCAGTCCATAGTGGATCTAACATAATAGTGAGAGTCGAGTCCATAGTGGATCTAACATAATAGTGAGAGTCCAGTCCATAGTGGATCTAACATAATAGTGAGAGTCCAGTCCATAGTGGATCTAACATAATAGTGAGAGTCCAGTCCATAGTGGATTTAACATAATAGTGAGAGTCCAGTCCATAGTGGATCTAACATAATAGTGAGAGTCAAGTCCATAGTGGATCCAACATAATAGTGAGAGTCCAGTCCATAGTGGATCCAACATAATAGTGAGAGTCCAGTCCATAGTGGATCTAACATAATAGTGAGAGTCCAGTCCATAGTGGATCTAACATAATAGTGAGAGTCCAGTCCATAGTGGATCTAACATAATAGTGAGAGTCCAGTCCATAGTGGATCTCACACAATAGTGAGAGTCCAGTCCATAGTGGATCTCACACAATAGTGTGAAGGTCCAGTCTATAGTGGATCTAACATAATAGTGAGAGTCCAGTCCATAGTGGCTCTAACATAATAGTGAGAGTCCAGTCCATAGTGGGGCCAGCAGGAGATCATCCCAAGCAGAGACAGGTCAGCAGCGCAGAAATGTCCCCAACCGATGCACAGGCGAGCAGTCCACCCCGGATCCCGACTCTGGACAGCTAGCGCGTCATCCATGTCCATCGGACCACTATAAAGGATTATAAAGACAAATATATGCGATGATGTGGCAACTTGTCCAGGGTGTACTCCGCCTTCTGCCCATGTACAGCTGGGATAGGCTCCAGCACCCCCCGCGACCCCATAAGGGACAAGCGGTAGAAAATAGACGGATGGATGAATGGATAAATACAAACAAACAAAACTATAACTAACAATATTAAAATTTACCTTTGTGTGTAATTTTGTATGATCTTGAGATGTAAAATTGTGCATGTTGACCACGAGTGGGACAAAAATGGATGGATTGATTTTTTTTTTAAAGTTCTCAAAATCAGATCCGGAAATTTCAAAGTCGAGGCACTTCTGGGAAATGTGAACGACGTCATCAACCTCTGTGATCCTCCATTAGTCCAAAAATAGCCAGACAGACAATAATGACGCACATCGCAAACCACCTTGATCTTAGCGGTCACCAGCTGCCTGGTGCAGTCCAGATACTGTTAGTAGGTCAGCCACCCATTGTCACGTACCCATAAATTACTTTCGGCAAGGCTGAAAAGTGGACAATCAGCGACCGCTTGTTTGATTGCTTTCATCAAAGTGAATGTTTTTTTCCCCTCCCTGAATTTTACAATCAGACTCGCTCTCTGCTTGGAGTGTTTGAGGAGGACACAGCTGCCATCTCCAACTACTGCACAATGCTTTATCAGGCCATGCACAGGATCTATGACGCCCAGGTACACACACACACACACACACACACACACACACACACACACACACACACACACACACACACACACACACACACACACACACACACGCGCATGTTTGACAAGTGTAGAAGCATTGCCAATGAAGTGAGAACCACATACTGTGTGCACCTTGCAGAATGAGCTGAGCGCTGCCACACATCTGACCTCCAGATTGCTGAAGGAGTATGACAAACAGGTTTGGCAATTTCCTTTGTTTTCAAAGATTAAAACGTAAATTAAAGCTGCAAGCAGCGATGGACGGGACCAAATTTTGCTGGTGTTTCCTGCCTTTACCCATTCAACATATCTTTACCTGCACTTTACCTACCTTCCCTGCATCCTGGGGTCACACTGGTGCTTCTTTCTTTCACCCATACATGCTGGTGCTTCCTGCCATCACACAGACAACATATTTTTACCTGCACTTTACCTACCTTCCCTGCATCCTGGGGTCACACTGGTGCTTCTTTCTTTCACCCATACATGCTGGTGCTTCCTGCCATCACACAGACAACATATTTTTACCTGCACTTTACCTACCTTCTCTGTATCCTGGAGTCAAAATGGTGCCTCCTCCTTTCACCCTGTCAACATATAATATATATTTGGTTTTACACTGTATTGAAAAAAAATTTGAAAATGAATTTTACCTTTGTAACCTCATTATGCTATTGGCTAAGTGTTATATTCATAAATGTAAGTTTCTCAAAACCCGACCTATTTTTTGTGCCTTTTAAAAAAGATTTAGAAGTCTACATTAAAACACTCTACCTCTAACAACCAAAATGCTGTGAAAACGATGATGCTGGGTTCCAAATTTAAAGGGGAACATTATCACAATTTCAAAAGGGTTAAAAACAATAAAAATCAGTTCCCAGTGGCTTGTTGTATTTTTTGAAGTTTTTTTCAAAATTTTACCGGTCTCGGAATGTCCCTAAATAAAGCTTTAAAGTGCCTTATTTTCGCTCTCTGCGAAGACACTGGCCATTTCCCTGTGACGTCACACAGTGCTGCCAATGTAAACAAACAATGGGAATACCACAGCAAGATATAGCGACATTAGCTCGGATTCAAACTCGGATTTCAGCGACTTAAGCGATTCAACAGATTACGCATGTATTGAAACAGATGGTTGGAGTATGAAAGTATTGAAGAAGAAACTGAAGCTATTGACGCTATTCATAGCCGTAGCATGGCCGAATAGCTGCGTTAGCATCGTCGGTAAAATGTGCGGACCAAACGATCAGGACTTTCGCATCTTGTGACACTGGAGCAACTTAAATCCGTCGATTTGTAAGTTTTTTTTTTCGCATTAAATGTGGGTGGAAGGAAACGTAATATAGTTGCAAATACATCTACAGGTTATCCATACATCTCTGTGCCATGTCTGCTTTAGCACCGCCGGTAAATAGCATGTTAGCATCGATTAGCATAGCATGTTAGCATCGATTAGCTGGCAGTCAACATCAACAAAACTCACCTTTGTGATTTTGTTGACTATCGTTGCAAATGCATCTGCAGGTTATCCATACATCTCTGTGCCATGTCTGCCTTAGCATCGCCGGTCAAATGTGGAGACACTCTGGCACATTCAATGGGGGTCTGGTGGCAGACACTTTGGCATCTTCTTGCCAGTGGTGTCACTTGAATCCCTCCCTGTTAGTGTTGTTACACCCTCCGACAACACACCGACGAGGCATGATGTCTCCAAGGTTCCAAAAAATAGTCAAAAAAACGGAAAATAACAGAGCTAAGACCCGGTCTTTGTAATGTGTTGAAAATGAAAATGGTGGGTGTGTTACCTCGGCGACGTCACATTCTGATGTCATCGCTTCCAGCGCGATAAACGGAAAGGCGTTTAATTCGCCAAAATTCACCCATTTAGAGTCCGGAAATCGGTTAAAAAAATAGATGGTCTTTTTTCTGCACCATCAAGGTATATATTGACGCTTGCATAGGGCTGCTGATAATGTTCCCCTTTAAGTTATTTACTGAGATTGAGTGAGCCTATGGCTTTGCTCTTTGTTTATTTTATATATATATATTTTTTGCATTCTATTTGAGTTACTTTGAATTTACAACCCCCTGGCGCTGTTTTGTACGGTTTTTATACTGGTTTTGTACTTACTTTGATTATTGTTTTCAACTGCTTGTAAATGTTGAAATTTATAAATAAAGGTTTATAAAAAAAAAGTGCAGTTAATCATGTGACCGCCTGGCTCTGTTTGATTGGTGAAACGGAGTCAAACGTCACAAGTGACTGCATTTGATTGGTGAAACACAGCCATGTGATAGATACTATTTTAAAGGTCTGTCAAACAAAGCGTGCATTAACAGATCGATAAAAATCAGTATCGAGTAGCGAGCTGAATGTGGATAAATGGAGCGGCGTAAAAGTAGAGTTTCTTCTCTATAAATATACTCAAGTAAAAGTAAAAGTATGTTGCATTAAAACTATTCTCAGAAGTACAATTTATCCCAAAAGTTACTCAAGGAGATGTAACGTAGTAAATTTAGCAGGTTACTGCCCACCTCTGCTTATGGCCTCTACCAGCTTTATCAATGTTAACACATGGTTTCATGCTAAAAAAATGCATTGTATTGTAAGACTCAGAGGATTGCTGCCACCTTTTGTGTTTGTGTAACAACTTAAACCATTAACCCAGTATGTTGATGCTCTTCACAGCGTTTTCCTTTAGGAGGCGATGACGAGGTGATGAGCTCTACCCTGCATCAGTTTGCGAAAGTCATCGATGAGGTTAATACACATTCTCGCTGCTCACTTTCTGTGTTGCATGCCACACTTCTGACACCGCTCTTTTTTTTTTTCCCCCACAGTTGAGCTCCTGTCACGCCGTTTTGTCCACCCAGCTTGCTGATGCCATGATGTTCCCCATAAGTCAGTTCAAAGAGAGAGACCTGAAAGGTATGGTCACATGCAAAAGGTCTCTGACGCCACAAACGGCCTAAAACGTTGTTTTTGTCCCTGCAGAGATTCTCACCTTGAAGGAGGTTTTCCAAATATCTAGTGACGGTAAGCACAAGATCAATGCCGTAACACAGGGGTGTCCAAACCTTTTCCACTGAGGGCCACACACGGCAAAATTAAAGCATGCGGGGGCCATTTTGATATTCTTCATTTTCAAACCATAACTAAATATATGGATTTTTAAAATGTATTTTATCCAAGGGGTCCCGGGGACCATAAAGGGTCTCAAGTTATTCAAATGTTAAAAAAGTTATTAAAATGTTAAAAAGAAGTCATAATTTTATAATAATTTTCTATTTAACGCTTACAGTAAATCCCTATATCAACTTTAAAAAAAAAGGTTTTATGGCATTTCTGTCAAAAACAACTTTGTTTTTCATAGTAAAACTGAAATATGCAGTATTTAGTAATTAGAGCCCTAAAAGATCAATAATGCAGGACACCATTTATTTTAATTATTTTATATTTTTGAGGAATCACAGTGAAAAGATAAATAAAATACCACTAAGTATATTTGGAATCCAAAAGGTGCCCCACTCAGAAAGTGATACATTTTTATTAGGGTTTTCTTTTAACTTTCAACACTTAAGTTGCGAGATCAACTTCTGTCAATTTTACGTTTAAACTATTATTTTGTTTGTTTTATTCTCTTTTGTCAAATTAAAACTTTGTTTTTATATGTCAACTGCATCATATATGCAATATTTACCACATAAAACATTTTAAAGTGAAATGTTTGAACTAATTGGAGCTTTTAAAATAATTCATTTAAACATGGATTTTTTTGTCTTTTTTTTTTTGGAGCAATGGTAAAAAAAAATCAAAAATAAAGAAAGACAAAAGAAGAAAAAAAAAACAGCCTGCATGGCAGCTTTGTGTCAACATTGCAACTTTTTCTCGATAGATTTCACCTCATTCCAATATTTTTAATGTTCTTTTTTATTTTTGCAATAGCATTTCCAGACTGTGTGGGGGGCTGGTAAACAATTAGCTGCGGCCCGCAAATGGCCCCCGGGCCGCACTTTGGACACCCCTGCCTTAACACAATAAAAGTTTTAACTCACCAAACCTCTTGCCTTCTTCTTCCTGCAGATCACGACACCGCCATCAACAGATACAGCCGCCTGTCCAAGAAGAAGGACAACGACAAGGTAGTTCCTGAAAAGGAGACAGTACGCGTGTGACTCAACGTGTGTGTGTGTGTGTGTGTGTGTGTGTGTGTGTGTGTGTGTGTGTGTGTGTGTGTGTGTGTGTGTGTGTGGCAGATGCGGGCTGAGGCGGTGGAGGACGTGTACACCTCGCGCAAGAAGCAGCACCAGACCATGATGCACTACTTCTGCTCCCTTAACACGCTGCAGTACAAGAAGAAAACGGCACTACTGGAGCCGCTGCTGGGCTACATGCAGGCTCAGGTTGGCACACTCACAATTATTGAACCTAAACGACATCGATTGAAAGGTTGTTGTTTTTAATCCGTCCATTGTAAACATCAGGAATTGTGTTGACAATGTGGGATGACGGATGGTACGACATGACAGCTAACAGGAGAGGGAGCAATTCATTCCTGCCTAAACAGGCTCTAGGGACATTTAAACTGAAAAGTTACTCCTTCTTGTGCGTATGTAGAACACAGTAGAGTGAAATGGAGTGATATTTCAACTCTATCACTACACTTTTGGACAAGAATCACACTATTTTGTCACGCTTTAGTTGTGTATTTGACGGCGTTTAGCTTTAGAAGCCCACGACACATTTTAAAAATACTGTTGTATTAAAAATAATTAAAAATAGCATGAAAATGTGTGTAATGAGAAACAGTTGCAATTTTGACTCATAACACAAACTTGCCATGTAGGCTGTTTTTTCTTTAAAACTGTCATTGCTCAAAAAGTAATAAATAATCAATCAATCAATGTTTACTTATATAGCCCTAAATCACTAGTGTCTCAAAGGGCTGCACAAACCACAACACAAACCACTACGACATCCTCGGTAGGCCCACATAAGGGCAAGGAAAACTCACACCCAGTGGGACGTTAGTGACAATGATGACTATGAGAATCTTGGAGAGGACGAAAGCAATGGATGTCGAGCGGGTCTAACATGATACTGTGAAAGTTCAATCCATTATGGATCCAACACAGTCGCGAGAGTCCAGTCCAAAGCGGATCCAACACAGCAGCGAAAGTCCCGTTCACAGCGGAGCCAGCAGGAAACCATCCCAAGCGGAGGCGGACCAGCAGCGCAGAGATGTCCCCAGCCGATACACAGGCGAGCAGTACATGGCCACCGGATCGGACCGGACCCCCTCCACAAGGGAGAGTGGGACATAGGAGAGAAAAAAAAAGAAACGGCAGATCAACTGGTCAATTAATGTTATGAATTATTGACCTATTCAAGGCTCCAATTACTTTACATGAAATATTCCGCTTTGAAATATTTTTGTGGAAAAATATTGCATATTTTTTGTGTTTTCCATATAAAAACATAGTTTTTTTGACAAAAAGGTAATTAAAAATGATAATAAAAACGTGCGATTGACGGGTACATCTGAAGTTGATCTAGGGACTTAAGTGTTGAAAGTAATAATTAAAAAAAAGTATGACCTATCTTTAACACTTATATCAGTGGGTCACTTTTTGATTCTCAATAATTTTAGTGGGATTTCTTTCTTCTATACTGTCATTGCTCACATAAATTATACTTAAATACAATTAGTGTTATTATGAATTATTGACCTAATTAAGGCTTCAATTACTTCACATCAAATATTTCATTATTCATTTTTTGGTGGGGAGATTGTTGCATATTTTGTGTATTTGCCAAAAAAAACATGTTTTCTTTGACAAAAAGGGCATAAAACATCAATTAAAAAAATTATTTTCACTTTATATCAACATATACTGTAGACCTGAAGTTGATATAGAGATTTAGATTTTTTTGAATGACAGACATTTTAAATATTTTTATGACTAAGACCCTTTCATGACCCCGGCACCAAACTTGAGGGGAGCCCTAAAAAAAAATCTATATATTTTATTGGTCTTGAAAATGAAGAATATCAAAATGGCTCCTGCACGCTTTGATTTTTCAGTGTGTGGCCCTTGATGGAAAAAGTTTGGACACCCCTGGATTAGCTCATAGCCTATAATTTATGCTGCCTTTTCGCTTCTTTTGCTTAAAAGACTGTCCTTTTTTTTTCTGGCCTTTTACCTCACAGATCAGCTTCTTTAAACTGGGCTCCGAAAACCTCACCCAGCAGTGGGAGGACTTCCTGACCAACATCGGAACCAGTGTCCAAAAGTAAGACGCTCTTCCATCCGTGCAGGTCCTTTGCCAAAACACTCAAATTTGATGGAAAATAGGCAACAACGTGCACAAAATGTCTAAACATATCTTTTAGGCTGATTCCACGTGAAGAGGTTAGGTGCCTATTTCAAGAATGCAATGTTGTTTTGAAGTGCATTTCTGGAGCCCTGTGTGAGCTGCTAATCATCTTAAGTGTGTGTGTGTAGTGTGCGTCGGGAGATGGAGGAGGAGGTCAGCCAGATGCAGGAGACCATCCAGCAGATGGAGAGCTCGTGTGACACCCTATATGCACCGTGTGACCCAGACCCGGTCCACTCCCCTGTGTGTCGAAACCTCACCAGGAAGCAGGGCTACCTCTACATCCGCAAGTAGGAACATTTGTTTTTAATGTGTTGACGTTAGCAGTAGTACTAAAAGGCGCACTTAAAATCCTTTCAATTTCTCAAAAATCGACAGTACGCCTTGTATTCATGGTGGTTGTGCTTGTTCTGGTTGTAGTACATGGTGTAGTGATAAATGTGACCAGTGGGTAGCACTCACACCTAAGACATTCCAGACCCTGTACAGAGAGATCCCTAACATGGCGCCCTGTAGACATGTGATTTTGATCAATCAGAGAAAGTTTGGCCAGATGATCTCCTAAATCAGGGGTCACCAACGCGGGGCCCGCGGGCACCAGGTTGCCCGCTGGCCTGTTCTAAAAATAGCTCAAATAGCAGCACTTACCAGTGAGCTGCCTCTATTTTTTAAAATTGTATTTATTTACTAGCAAGCTGGTCTGGCTTTGCTCGGCATTTTTAATTCTAAGAGAGACAAAACTCAAATAGAATTTGAAAATCCAAGAAAATATTTTAAAGACTTGGTCTTCACTTGTTTAAATAAATTCATTTATTTTTTTACTTTGCTTCTTATAACTTTCAGAAAGACAATTTTAGAGAAAAAAATACAACCTTAAAGATATTTTAGGATTTTTAAACACATATACCTTTTTACCTTTTAAATTCCTTCCTCTTCTTTCCTGACAATTTAAATCAATGTTCAAGTAAATTTGTTTTTTTATTGTTCTCAATAATAAATACATTTTATTTTAATTCTTCATTTTAGCTTCTGTTTTTTCGACGAAGAATATTTGTGAAACATTTCTTCAAATTTGTGATTAAAATTAAAAAAAAAAATTCTGGTAAATCTAGAACATTTGTAGAATCAAATTTAAAATCTTATTTCAAACTCTTTTGAATTTCTTTTAAAATTTTAGTTCTGGAAAATCTAGACGAAATAATGATTTGTCCTTGTTAGAAATATAGCTTGGTCCAATTTGTTATATATTCTAACAAGGTGCAAATTTGATTTTAACCTATTTTAAACATGTCATCAAAATTCTAAAATTAATCTTAATCAGGAAAAATTACTAATTATGTTCCATAAATACTTTTTAAATTTTTTTCAAAAAGATTCGAATTAGCTAGTTTTTCTCTTCTTTTTTTCAGTTGAATTCTGAATTTTAAAGAGTCGAAATTGAAGATAAACTGTTTCAAAATGAAATTTTCATTTTTTTCGTGTTTTCTCCCCTTTTAAACCATTCAATTAAGTGTTTTTTTGATCATTTATTCTCTACAAAAAACCTTCCGTAAAAGGAAAAAAAATGTACGACGGAATGATGGGCAGAAATACCCATATTTTTTTATATATATATATATAGATTTATTTATTAAAGGTAAATTGACCAAATTGGTTATTTCTGGGAATTTAAGTGTGTATCAAACTGGTAGCCCTTTGCATTAATCAGTACCCAAGAAGTAGCTCTTGCTTTCAAAAAGGTTGCTGACTCTTGTGCTATGTAGACCACAATGAAGTGTTGTAGAAGTAAAAAAAAAAAAAAAAATCATGATATGAACCCTTTAATCCACTTTATAATCTGGTGTGCCTTTTGTACGAAAGTAGACCCATTCTTATGATCCTGTGTGCCTTAAGCTCCGAAAAATGTGGTAAATGCTAATAAACAAGCTTGCCCCCTCAGTAAGACGGGCCTGGTGTCAACGTCATGGGAACGACAGTACTTCTTCACCCAAGGAGGAAATCTGATGCATCAGGGCCGGGCCGAAGTGGCGGGCGGCCTGGTCACCGACCTGGACAACGCCTCCGTCATGGCTGTGGACAGTGACGACCGCCGCTTCTGCTTCCAGGTCACGTCCTTCGATGGCAAAAAGTGAGCGTGCTCCCATCTCCATGTGGCCTCAGCCGCCACCATTATTGAGTTCATGTTCTCATTCATGTGTGTTCTGTCAGAGTTGTGACACTGCAGGCGGAGAGCAGAAAGGACTGCGAGGAGGTAATTAGTTGACTGACAGCCGCTTTTGTGTTGATGGATGTTCCCTCACCGTGTCTATACTTGTCAGTGGATCGCCACCATCAACAATATCTCTCGCCGCATCTACCTGAGCGAGAACGCTGAGGTTTGTGAAGGACAAAAAAGTTTATTTTTCTCACGTCCGGTCCTGGCTGATGTTGTCTTTCACTGATAGGAAGTGGCGGCAAGAGCCAACCAATCAGCCATTGAGGCGGTGACCCCGTCGCCTTCCTTCCAGCAGAGGCACGAAAGCTTGCGGCCAGCCAGGTTCAGTCAATCAATCAAACTTGATTCATATAGCAATTTTTCATGCATCCATCCATCCATCCATCCATTTTCTACCGCTTATTCCCTTTCGGGGTTGCGGGGGGCGCTGGCGCCTATCTCAGCTACAATCGGGCGGAAGGCAGGGTACACCCTGGACAAGTCACCACCTCATCGCAGGGCCAACACAGATAGACAGACAACATTCACACTCACATTCACACACTAGGGCCAATTTAGTGTTGCCAATCAACCTATCCCCAGGTGCATGTCTTTGGAGGTGGGAGGAAGCCTGAGTACCCGGAGGGAACCCACGCATTCACGGGGAGAACATGCAAACTCCACACAGAAAGATCCCGAGCCTGGATTTGAACCCAGGACTGCAGGAACTTCGTATTGTGAGGCAGACGCACTAACCCCTCTGCCACCGTGAAGCCTTTTTCATACAGTCGTGGTCAAAAGTTTACATACACTTGTGAAGGACATAATGTCATGGCTGTCTTGAGTTTCCAATCATTTCTACAACTCTTGTTTTTGTGATGTAGTGATTGAAGCACATACTTGTCGGTCACAAAAAACATTCATGAGGTTTGGTTCTTTTATGAATTTATTATGGGTCTACTGAAAATGTGAGCCAATCTGCTGGGTCAAAAGTATACATAGAGCAATGTTATATTTGCTTACATGTCCCTTGGCAAGTTTCAATGCAATAAGGCGCTTTTGGTAGCCATCCACAAGCTTCTGCTTGAATTTTTGACCACTCCTCTTGACAAAAGTGGTGCGGTTCAGCTAAATTTGTTGTTTTTCTGACTTGGACTTGTTTGTTCACACGTTTATGTCAGGACTTTGGGAAGGTCATTCTAAAACCTACATTCAATCCAATCCAATCCACTTTATTTATATAGCACATTTAAACAACAATAACATTTCCAAAGTGCTGCACAGCCATGTTAAAAACAATTGTAGAAAAAAAAAAAAATAAATATATATATATATATATTATAAAACCAATAAAAACAATATAAAAACAAATATGATTAAAAACTATTTTAAAGGGTAAAATCAATTAAAACAGTAAAATAGAAATCAAAGTGTATAAAAAACACAGAGGACAACAGAGGACAGAGGACCACACAACTCATGTAGTGTTAAAAGCCAAAGAATAAAAGTGGGTCTTAAGACGAGACTTAAAACACTCCACTGTGGAAGCAGTTTGAACATGGAGCGGCAGAGTGTTCCAGAGCTTAGGGCCGACCACAGAGAAGGCCCTGTCTCCCCTGGTCTTAAGTCTGGTCTCGGGCACCACGAGCTGGAGTTGGCTCTCGGACCTCAGAGCGCGCGCAGGAATGTAAATTTGGATGAGGTCCGAGATATATTGAGGTGCCAGTCCATGTAAAGATTTAAAAACAAACAGCAATGTTTTAAAATCAATTCTAAAATGAACAGGGAGCCATTGAACATTCTAGCCTGATTTAGCCTTTACCACTTTTGACGTGTGTTTGGGGTCATTGTCCTGTTGGAACAGCCAACTGCGCCCAAGACCCAACCTCCGGGTTGATTATTTTAGCTTGTCCTGAAGAATTTGGACGTAATCCTCCTTTTTCCATTGTCCCATTTTCTCTCTGTAAAGCACCAGTTCCATTGGCAGCAAAACATGCCCAGAGCATAATACTACCACCACCATGCTTGACCGTAGGCCTGGTGTTTCTGGGATTAAAGGCCTCACATTTTCTCCTCGAAACATATTACTGGGTATTGTGGCCCAACAGCTCCATTTTGGTTTATTCCGACCACAGAACTTATCTTTGTCAATGTGATGTCAGATGAAACAAAAATGGAGCTGTTTGGCCACAACACCCTTGAGCTTTTGTTTTTAAAAATCGTAACATTCTCTGCAGCCATGAGGACTTCCGGCAGGCTGTTCCACAAGTGGGGGGTGTAATAATGGATTGATGCATCCCTGTGGGTATGGAATTTTGGAATAATTTGGAGGCTGATATCGGAAGACGTCAGGGACCACGAGGACTTACATCAGGAGTAAGGAACCTATGGCTCCAGAGCCAGATGTGGCTCTTTTGATGAACTCACCTGGCTCTCAGATAAATCTTAGCTGACATTGCTTAACACAATAAGTAACAAATAATTCCTCTGGTAATCACAGTGTCAAAAATAACGTTCAAAATATAAAACATTCTCATGCATTTTCATCCATCCATTCGGTTTCTACCGCACCTGTTCAAGAAGTCGCATTAATGGTAAGAAGTATTTTATTTATTTTTGGTTAGCCTCTGAATAACAATGTTATTAAAAAGAATAAGAGACTTATTATACTCTAAAAATGTTGGTCTTTCTTAAAAATGCACGCATATAGTCGTATTCAGTGTTAAAAAAATAAATTATATCGCTCTCACGGAAATACTTTTAAAAATATTTGGCTTGTATGGCTCTCTCAGCCAAAAAGGTTCCCGACCCCTAACTTATATGATAAAAGCAACACGGAAAGATAAGAAGGCCCAAGAACATCAGGCATTAAAAGGACCAGTAAAAAAAAACGCCTTCTGCTCCTCGACAGCACACAAGCGGCTGAGTTTTGGAGTTGTTGTAGTGGTTTTGTACTTTTTAGGAAGTTTAGGTTCCCAGTGCCTGTATGTGTCAATAGTAGCAAGCTACATGACACATGCAGACCATCTTTTTAACAACTCTCTCTTCCCTCTGTTACGGCAGCAAGGGTCGCGTGGGCCGAACAAGCAGCATCAGCTCTGTTGGCTCCGAGCCCTCGCCTGCCCTCTCTGTGCTCTCATTGGACGCCCTGGTTGCCCCAGACACGCCCATCCAGTTTGACATCATCTCACCCGTCAGTGAGGAGAACTCTGGACACAGCAAGACGGCAGCTCAGTCTGGCAGGTTAGTGTCAATCCAATAAAGCTGATCATTTTTCTATTTGAATTAGAGATCGACCGGATAATCAGTGCCAATATTTGGCATTTTGACAGCACCCTTTTTGTTTCATCTGACATCACATGGACAAAGATAAGACCTTCTGGAGGAAAGTTCTGTGGTCAGATGAAAGAAAAATTAAGCTGTTTGGCCACATTACCGAGCAATATGTTTATAAATGGAGTGCTTACCCTAATAAAGCGGGAAAACACCCCTGGCCAGCTGGACCAGACACACAACTGTCCTTCAAATGAGTCACACTTTATATTGTTCATGATACATGCAGTACGTCATGCGTGTTATTACAACTACATTACTTACGCTGTCTGACTAGCTGTGTACAAAAAAAACATGAAATAGCACTAGGGATGATACTCGAAACCGGTTTTCCCGGTTGTTCGATAAGAAAAGAACCGAGTCCTCGGACTCCTTTTTGATAACCGTTAGCCGTTATCGAGACCATTATAGGAAAGAAAAAGAGTTGGTTCTTTATTCGAATCCGTCCCGACCAGAAATGCTCCGTGAGACATCACAAGAAACGACGTCACGTAGCTCAGTCATTAGGCGCAGATAGCGAAAGCAGGAAAACAACAGACAGGAAAAAGCGCTCCAAGGTGTAATAAAGTTCAAAACCAAAGACATAATCCAATGAATAACTTTACTGAGAGATTTGAGCAGGGTACAAACACATGAGCAACACTTTTACCACCAACCGGAAACATAGCAACCAGGCTAGCAACGCACCTCCTTTACGGCAGCTGTCGCAACGTTCTTCAAGCAACCGCTGTACATACATATATACACAACATATCCCCCTTTTTTTAACTTTTGTTTATCTTTCCTTGTAAACAAAGCAAAATCACACCGTATATGTGTTGTCAGTCTAATTATAAATAATGCAGACGAGGCGTGTTGGCTGAGTTCTGAACGTTTACTGCCGGGTGACGACATGCAACAACACTTTTCGGGGCTACCGCGCATGCGCGTCACTCCCGTTGCATGCTGGGTAGTGTAGTCGTTATATTCCCTAGCTCATGAAGAAATAATGTTGACTCAATAAAGTGTATTTCTTTTTTTAACTTTGACTTTTCATAGTTTAGCATTGTAACCACATTTGCAAACAACTTTTCTCTCCATAGAAATTTCTTTCAATAAAGAAATAAAGTCAAAAATGTCAAAGCACCATAACAAACAGTTATGTCGAATAGTAGCTGAAGTGCACTTTTTGGAGAGCTGTATTATTTTCAGTTTTGTGCCCAAGGGACTGATTTTATTCAACACTATATTATTATTTATACACCTATTGTGATCACAGAGACAGGTTGTTTTTGTGTTACTGTACTGTATATATTTGTTTTTCTGAAAAATCCCACTTAATATACTTTGGGTAACAACAGTCAATATTTATTTAATTTTTTAAAGGGGGTAACAGTCAATAATTATTAGATTTTATTTTTTTCTTACACAATAAAAGTGAACTTTTGTTAAACCAATTTTTTTTTTTCCATGTACAACAACCTATCTGGACTCTATAAGGAATCGGTTCGATAAGAGGATTCCATAATAGGCTCGAACTTGATAATTTCTCATTAAACATACAGATACTGTAATATGATTGTTCATGTTTTTCACTCAGTACAAAATGGAGTCTTATCATATTGTGTTGGGCATTAAAAACTCAAACACGTTTCGTGCTAACATAGAAGCGAGCTTATCTATTTCCGTAGTTAGCTTTTAAGGCTAATACCGAAGCATGCCGATGTGTTAGTATGCTAAAAAATAGCTACAGCTTGGTTATTATACAGGTTAGGGAATGTTAATGAAGTACTGTTTGTCAGAGTTATTTGGTGACGAACCCCAAGATGCAGAGATGGAGGCAGGCATGGAATGTGAAAACATGATTTAATTAAATACTAAGACAAAAACAAAACCAAAAGGGTACAAACACAAAGCGCGCACAAGGCGGATAATCAAACAAAAGGAGCTAGCCTGGGAGCTAGAAAATAACGAACAGGAGCTTAGCGTGGAAGCTAGCGGGTAGCGAACAGGCAAACAGAAGTCGTACTTGTATAATGAAAAATAAAATGGAAGCAGGGAACAAAAAACAGTAAGCTACAAACATCAACTGAATATAGCTTACCGCTACGCTGCAAAGACAAGGTACGACACGACAGGAACGATAACACATCACAAGAGCGACTAGACGTGACATCGACAAGACAATACAATGATCCAACAACTGACACAAGACAAAGCAGGTACAAATAGGAGCAGGCTGATTGGCAACGGGTGTGGCCAGGTGCCAATCAGCCGCAGCTGAGGAGGAACACAGCACTCAGCGAACAAGACAGGAAGCTGACAAGATAAGAGCACTAGACAGGAAATACTAAACACAGAGGAAACAGACAAATGCAGAGGGAAAAACTAAAACAGACAAACTCAGTGGCAACTCTGACACACTTGATGGTTTTTGATTGAATATTGAAGTGATTTAGAAGTCAAGCAGATTTTTACATGTTAGAAAGCAGAAATGTGTCTTATCTCTCTTAAAGATTGTGAATAGGCAAAATAAAAAACAAAAAAGTGCAGTTCTTTTACTAATTGCATTATATCAGGGTTCCTCACGAGGAAATGTTTTAAATCCATAAACTGCTATAAAATAGAGTAGATGGCGAGTTAGTGCGATGTAGAAAAATCCCATATTTCCCTGGAGATTTCCCATGTTTTGAAATGGAAATGTTTGACGATCCTCTTTGACACACATGATACAAATGTTTGTGAAATCCCTGATGATACTTGGTGTGAAATTAACCACAACATTAGCGTTGCATCAAACATGACGCTACAGGTCTAACGTTTCCTCAAAAATAATGTTTAAAAAAACTATTTAAAGCCTTGTCCAGCTGTTTACTGACATACTATTCATGTTTAAATATTTTTTTATTGCAAATGAATATTGGATATCGGCCTCTTTGACTACTGATAATCGATATCGACACTGAAAAAAACATATGGGTTGATCTCTAATTGAAATGAATAATTTACTTATTTGTGTCTAGTTCTTTTGTAAATAATATGTGTGCGCGTGTGTACTCGAAGGAGAAGTAACCCATTCGGAGAGTCAGGTGACAACCCAGTGATGGAAAACGAAGGTAGGTCTTGTTTTGCAAACCATGGTCAACATAACTTGTCACTAAATATATCTCACTACTGCCTCTTGTAGGCTTTAGGGAAAGCAGCATCCACCGGAAGGCTGCCTGGCAAGAAGGTGTACGTTTGCCGTTAATACATATTTTTTTGGGGTGTTGGGGGGGTTTCCAGACTCGATCCTTCACCAGCTCTTCATTGTTCGCTTCCTGGGCTCGATGGAGGTAAAGACTGCCGAGTCTGCGGATGTCATCCCCGAGACCATGAGGCAGATCTTGGCGGCCCGAGCCATTCACAACATCTTCAGGATGACCGAGTCACACCTGCTAGTCACCTGCGACTGCCTCAAGTATGAACCCCTCTTTGTGGATGTGTACCATATATACGTGTGTGTGTGTGTGTGTGTGTGTGTGTGTGTGTGTGTGTGTGTGTTTGTGTTGTGTTCACCCGCTGTGTGTTGCTCTGCAGGCTCATCGATCCCCAGACACAAGTTACTCGCCTCAGGGTAGGTGTTTGCCGACAAACGCAGCACGCCGCCTCCAACCAACTATTGTCATGTCCGCTAGTTCCCCCTGGTCAGCGTGCTTCAGTCGTCCTCCCACCAGGACAACAAGAGGCTGTTTGGATTCATCCTGCAGACGGCGGGCAGCGGGCGACCCGACAGCCGAGTCGTGTGCTACATCTTCGAGTCCAACGATGATGGCGAGAAGGTTGTGAGCCGCCTTGAACAGCAGAAATATACTACTCTAAATAGTCCACAAAAGGGTCTGGTCTACTAAAGCAGGGGTTCTTAACCTGTTTGATCTCGGGGCCCAAGTTTTCCTCTGCAAAGGCCTAATCTATTAATAATTAGTAATGTTTACTCTTCATTTAAAATATGTTCCAAAATAGATAGAAATCCTAACTCATTGTTCCTCAATAATGTGACACAGGAGGAAATAGTTCAAATCGTGAAAAAATGCAAATCTAAGACTTCAATTGATTGCAATGGAATTGATATGGAAACGATAAAAAAAGGTTATAGAAGAGATCTGAGGACCATTATCGTACAAACCCAGTTTCCATATGAGCTGGGAAATCGTGTTGGATGTAAATATAAACGGATTACAATGATTTGCAAATCCATTTCAACCCATATTGAGTTGAATGCACTACAAAGACAAGATATTTGATGTTCCAACTCTTAAACTTTATTTTTTTTTGCTTAGAATTTCATGGCTGCAACACGTGCCAAAGTAGTTGGGAAAGGGCATGCTCACCACTGTGTTACATGGCCTTTCCTTTTAACAACACTCAGTAAAAGTTTGGGAACTGAGGAGACACATTTTTTAAGCTTCTCAGGTGGAATACTTTCCCATTCTTGCTTGATGAACAGCTTAAGTTGTTCAACAATCCGGGGTCTCCGTTGTGGTATTTTAGGCTTCATAATGCGCCACACATTTTCAATGGGAGACAAGTCTGGACTACAGGCAGGCCAGTCTAGTACCCGCACTCTTTTACTATGAAGCCACGTTTATGTAACACGTGGCTTGGCATTGTCTTGCTGAAATAAGCAGGGGCGTCTATGGTAACGTTGCTTGGATGGCAACATATGTTGCTCCAAAACCTGAATGTACCTTTCAGCATTAATGGGGCCTTCACAGATGTGTAAGTTACTCATGCCTTGGGCACTAATACACACCCATACCGTCACAGATGCTGGTTTTGTGCCTATAACAATCCGGATGATTCTTTTCCTCTTTGGTTCGGAGGACACAACGTCCACAGTTTCCAAAAACTATTTGAAATGTGGAATCGTCAGACCACAGAACACTTTTCCACTTTGTATCAGTCCATCTTAGATGAGCTCAGACCCAGCAAAGCCGATGATGTTCCTGGGTGTTGTTGTCTAACGGTTTTCGCCTTGCATAGGAGAGTTTTAACTTGCACTGTAGTTACTGACAGTGTGTATCTGAAGTGTTCCTGAGCCTGTGTGGTTATATCCTTTACACACTGATGTCGCTTGTTGATGCAGTACAGCCTGAGGGATCGAAGGTCACGGGCTTAGCTACTTACGTGCAGTGATTTCTCCAGATTCTCTGAACCCTTTGATGATATTACGGACCGTAGATGGTGAAATCCCTAAATTCCTTGCAATAGCTGGTTGAGAAAGGTTGTTCTTAAACTGTTCAACAATTTGCTCACGCATTTGTTGACAAAGTGGTGACCCTCGCCCCATCCTTGTTTGTGAATAACTGAGCATTTCATGGAATCTACTTTTATACCCAATCATGGCACCCACCTGTTCCCAATTAGCCTGCACACCTGTGGGATGTTCCAAATAAGTGTTTGATGAGCATTCCTCAACTTGATCAGTATTTATTGCCACCTTTCCCAACTTCTTTGTCACGTGTTGCTGGCATCAAATTCTAAAGTTAATGATTATTTGCACACAAAAAAAAGTTTATTAGTTTGAACATCAAATTTGTTGTCTTTGTAGCATATTCAACTGAATATGGCTTGAAAAGGATTTGCAAATCATTGTATTCTGTTTATATTTACATCTAACACAATTTCCCAACTTATATGGAAACAGGGTTTGTATATTAGCAATCTATCATTTCAAACGGGTAAATTACCAAACAAAATGAAAATAGCTAAAGTTGCACCAATTTATAAGACTGGAAACAAACACCAACTTACAAATTATAGACCTGTTTCTTTACTTCCACAATTTTATTAAATCAGTTGGTTCAAAATGTAAAGCAGGTGTTATTTGGATCTTAGTAGAGCAGGCCCAAAGTCATCAGTGTTGTGAAGTGATTGCACACACAATGAGCCAGTAGGACTCAATTTTTCCACTGGTAGTCCTTCAGTAGATGGACTTTCCTTGTGACTTGGCACAAACAACTTTGTATTTAAACGTGTTTGTCCTCCATCTTGTCGTGTTACGTGTCAGATCTGCGACAGCATCGGCCTGGCCAAGCAGATCGCCCTCCACTCTGCGCAGGTAAGCCTCAACTTCACCCTTTTTCCCTCCCCTCCTCCCCCCTTCAGTATGTGACGCTGTTACCTGTCGTGTTGTAGGACCACAAGGCGGCGGAGAAGAGGAAGGAGCAAGACAAGGCCAAAGAGAAGCAGCAGGAGGAGCTCAGCAAGCAGAAACAAATTGAAAAGGTGCGGAGCTTTTAATCTTTTGACTGTCTGTAGAACTCACAAACTTCAGCCATTTGGCTTTACTTCCTACAACTCCCAAAAGGTTGCCAAATGGCTGGATTGCGAACCATTGTTCTGTAAACAAGAAAATTATTGCAATATTATGAGAAAAAGTTGTCTTTCAGGAATTTCTAGGAATATTTTGAGAAAATACAAATCAAGTCCAAATTATGTAATTTGAAAAAAAAAATTGAAACGCATTATTGTGACAAAAAAAAGATTTTCAAGACAATTATACAAACACACAAGATTAAAGTCAAATGTTTCATGAAAAAAGTGTGATAAAAATATTAGGCAATTTGTCAGAATATTTTTTAGAAACATTTACAATTTTACAAGAAAAAAATATGCAATTTTACAGTATCAAAATCAATTACATTGTAAAAAGAATATATATATATATACATTCATGTATATATATCTTGATTGGATTATCCAGAGAATAGTGCTCGATACCGTGGTAGAGCGCAATATGTAGGTGTGGGAAAAATCACAAGACTACTTCATCTCTACAGAACTGTTTCATGAGGGGTTCCCTCGATCTCCTGATGATTGAGGGAACCCCTCATGAAACAGTTCTGTAGAGATGAAGTAGTCTTGTGATTTTTCCCACACCTATATATATATATATATATATATATATATATATATACATATATATATATATATATATATATATATATATATATATATATATATATATATATATGCATTATTGTGAGAAAAAAATTATGTTATAAGAATTGTGTAGAAATAATTTAAGAAAATATTTTTAGAAAAAAGTATGCAATTTTACATGGTACAAGTCTGTGGGAGTTGTTTCCTACCCGTTCCACGGATACCATGTCACAGGAGCCAGGTGTGCCGTTTTAACAGACTTTTAATGAACAAGCGATCCCAAGAACAATCTTTTCAGATGTCTTTCTCTCCAGTCTCTCCCACCTCTCTCCTCCACTGGCCGCTCACTGTTAAAGACAACAGATGATTAGATCACCAATTACCACCTGTGAAATCTAATCACCTGCCAGCTGCACATGCCCTGCACCTAGTCGATGGTGCTCCGCCCTCAACACCATAGACAGAGGTGGTGACCTTTGTTCCTGCAGCTCGCTGATCACACTCTCCCTCCACAAAGTCAAATATGTAAAATATTTTAAATATTTAAAAAAATAAATCTAAAAAAAGCTGCAATATTGTGAGGAACTTTTAGGAATATTCTGAGAAAATAATATTTCTCAAGCAAAATTATGTGTATATACATATATATGTTTTATTTTTAGAAAAACAATATTTTGACAAAAGTTATTTTATAAGAATTGTGTAGAAATATTCTAATAAAAAGGATGCCATTTTACATGGTTGAAGCCAAATATACTGTATTGAGAAAAAAATTTTTTTTAATAGGAATTTTGTGGGAATAAGTTTTCATACAAGATATTCTAAGAATATAGAAAATGTATATTTAGAAATTTAGTACCGGTAATATTTTGAGAAAAAAAAGTTGTCATTGTACAAGAATTATGCACTGCAGCGATATTTTGAAGGAAAAAAAAGGTTTATATTTTACAGAAACAATAACAAAATAAAAAGTTACAACTAAAACGTCTATGGCAGTTTAGCATAAGAGCACTTGAGTATGTACTACATAAGAGCTAATCAGATCAGAGATATTTACAGCTAATATAGAATACAATAGAATGGACTTTATTGTCATTATATTTTTATGTAACCAGATTAAGGACTCCAATTTAAGGTGCGGTAGTGGGAACAAATATGGGATAAAAAATAAAATTGCACAATAGGTAAACAGACTACTATCCACTAAAAATGATAAGCAATCTTGCACATTATACAAAATACTGTACAATATACAGAGCAAGATAAGAGTACCGGAGTAATAAATAACAATCTAACATCTAATATAAGTCAGTCCTTGCAACATGAGAACTGTCGGCATCTCTCTATTCAAGTGTACCCCTCCCTTATCTGACCATTCCAGCGGTCCGCCACATTCCCACATGTACTGACTGCATTTACAAAAGCAAGGTGCCTAATTGCCAGCCGTAGAGTGGTAAGTTTTAAACCAACAGCCTTCGAGGAATGTCCAGGGGAGCAAGAAAAGCCTGCCAGTTCCAGCTTTAACAGGTCTTGACGGCGTCTTTCAGGATTTGGAGGAGCAGAGTCGCCTCATCGCCGCTTCAAGTCGCCCCGGCAACCCCTCGGCGCCCGACGGACACTTCGTCGTGCTGAGCAACAGCCAGTCCGAGGACAGCGACGCCGGCGGCGAGGAGGGCCCGAAGAAGGGCGAGTCGGAAGCCTGACACCTAACAGAATGCATGTCCCAACACAGCAGACCACGCTCAGGAAGCAACACCTGATGAAAAACTAAATCATCACCTCTGGTTACTGACTCTTAGAAATGCTTTTATACTCGCTCCTGATAACTACAAAGCAACCTTTTACTTGTGCATTTTACAAACAAGCTCTCTCATGTCGAGTTTGGATGCTAAGCACTGATGACTGCATTGTTAAAGCCCTCAAGGGATAAAAAGACGAGGGAACGTGAAGGCACCACCACTTAAAAATCACCTTGATTGTGACAGCAAGAGTTTTATAGTTAATTTGTTCCAGCTCAGTCATCTTCTCATCTAAAAGCACTCTTATTTCACACTTGACAGTTTTACTGAGGGCAAAAGTTGGCTCCAGCAAAGAGCATTGAAGGTGTCAATGTTAACCTCCTCAATAATGATGATGACATTAGGCTTGATATTAAGAAATGTGTTTAAATCCACAAAGAATGTCACTGATGGATGTGTGATTGTTGAACTTTTATGGGAAAATCAGTACGTTTACTAAAGATGATTGCATCTTTGTTGGGAGTGTTTGTTTTTGCAGTAGGCCGAAAAAAACCCATGTTGACCGTTCAGCACTTTACTTTGTTGGACTGTACATACGACTCGATGTCTAACTGTTATTTAATCACACACACAAAAAAAGAAGCTTTTTACAAACAAATAAAAGCACTAACCTCACCCACCTGGCCCGGCTACAGTTGGCATTTCACGTGCTGTTAGTTGGTGGAATAGTTAGAGAAAATTGAAGGCTGCTCCTAAACTTTCAGGCATGATCCGTGTTGATGAGCGAAACAGAACTGCTAAAAATAAAAATAGGCCAGGGAGCAAGTTAGATGACTCTGAGGCATACAGCTAAAATAATTACATGTCATTCTTTTAGTCAAGTTGGTGAACCCATGACAACTTTATTGAGGAACAAACAGCGATTAAAAAAAGAAGCTATTTGTACAAGACCAAGATAAAGTGTAGTGTTTTAAAGTGCACTGTGACCACAGGATGGATGGAAGATTGACAGGAAGGCAGCAAGACGGAGTAAGAAGATGATTGGCTCGTGGAAGATGAGAGGAGGGGGCGGAGCCAGCATGGCTTCTTTAAGGTTTGATGAAATAAATCCCATCTTCTTCACTTTGTTCATCCAGCATGGCTCCGGACTTGGTGTGGGCTACGACTGGTTCAGGATCTGCCTGGAGAGCCAATCCAGGCCTTCCACCAGACCTGTCCCACTCACCGCACACGACGCCTGGACATGGTACTACACACACACACACACACACCATGAGTATTTTACTAGTCCATGACTAACTATTTTCACACGTGTACATTGCTGGTTTTATTAGAAAAGGCCGCAGTTTGACCCCGGAACAGATCTTGGATAATTATCTATCATGGGGGTGTCCAAACTTTTTCCACTCAGGGCCACACACTGAAAAATGAAAGCACGCGTCGGCCTTTTTGATATTTGTCATTTTCAAAACTAATGCAATATAAATTCTATATTTTTATACCCTTAGGGCTCCCCTCAAGTTTGGTCTCGGGGACCCAAAACAGTCTCCGTCATTAAAATGTTAAAAATAAGTCATATTATTTACTGGGTGTGAGTTTTCCTTGCCCTTATGTGGGCCAACCGAGGATGTCGTAGTGGTTTGTGTTGTGGTTTGTGCAGCCCTTTGAGACGCTAGCGATTTAGGGCTATAAAAATGAACATTGATTGATTGATTTTCAATTTTTAAATCACTAGATCAACTTAAAGTATGTGGGTATAAAGTTATCATGTTTTTATGTTTATTTAATGCCGTTTTTGTCAAAACCCTGTTTTTTATGACAAAAACCCAAAATATGCAATATTTTCTCCCCAAAAATGTCAAAGTGGAATATTTGATGTGAAGTCTTTGGAACCTTAAATAAGTCAATAATTCACAAATTCATTTATTTTGAATCATGATTATTTTTGGAGCAATAACAGTTAAAAAAAAAAGAAGAAAAAAAAAGAATACCACTAAAATTATTGGGGATCCAAAAGGGTCCCACTTTAGATCGCCACTCATAAGAGTTAAAATGTGTCTTCTTTTTTTTTACTTTCAACACTTAAGTCTCTAGATCAACTTCTGATGTATCTGCCGATAATATTTTTTGGGGTGTTTTTGTTTGTTTTATTCATTCTTTTTTTGTCATACAAAACTTATTTTTTTTATACATCAAACACTAAATATGCAATATTTTCTCCCAAAAAGATGTCAAAGTGGAATATTTGATGTGAAGTAATTGGAGCAGTGAAAAGGTCAATAATTCATAACAACATCGATTTTGAGTCATTATTATTTTTGTAGCAATAACAGTTAAAAAAAATTAAAATAAAAAATACCACTAAAATTATTAGGAATCCAAAAGGTTCCCACTCATAAAAGGGTTAAAATAATTTGTACATGTTTTACTTTTACCATTTTACCACTTAAGTCTGTCTCTAGATCAACTTCCCATCTATCTGCCGATAATAATAATTATTTTTTTATGTTGTTTTTTATTTCTTAGTTTGTTCTATGCCCTTTGTGTTATACAAAACTGTTTTTTATATGTCAAACACAAAATATGCAATATTTTCCCACCAAAAAATAAACATCAAAATGGAATATTTGATGTGAAGTCATTGGAGCTTTAAGTAGGTCAATAATTCATAATATCAATTTTGCTTATTATTTTTTTCAACTAAAAAGGTCTCACTAAAATCTTAGGGATCCAAAAGGGTCCCATTTTAGATCTTCACTCATAAGAGTAAAAAATATATAAGTATATTTTTCAAACTTTCAACACTTCAGTCCCTAGATCAACTTCAGATTTATCTGCCGATAATATTTTTATGTTTTTTTCATTCCCATTTTGTCATGCAAAAAAAATGCTGTTTTATATGTCAAACAAAAAATATGCAATATTTTCTCCAATTAATATTTGCAAGTGGAATATTTGATGTAAAGTCATTGGAGCCATAATTAGACCGATAATTCATAACAACATTGATCTTGATTCATTAATATTTTTTTGAGTTATGACAATTTATAAACTTCCTGGTGCTCTGAAAGGGTCCCACTCATAAAAGTGTTAAAACAAGTCATACTTTTTTATTTTCAACACTACATCATCTTCAGATCTATCTGCCGATAATGTATTTTTATTATTTTTTACGGGGTGTCTTTCTTTATTTGTTTCATGCCCCCGTTATCATAAAAAGCTTTGTTCTTTAAAAAAAAAAAAAAGTTTTAAAAATTCCCACTAAAATCCTTGGGAATCGAAAATGGTCCCACTCATAAATGTGATAAATATAAATCTTACTTTTTCTTTCATCACTTAAATCTCCAGATGAACTTCAGATCTATCAGCTCATTATATTTTGTGTATTATTTTTTGTGTTTGTTTTGATTCATATTTATTTTTGAGCAATCGCAGTTTAAAAAAGGTCAAACTAAAATTCTAGAGGCGCTAAAAGGCTCCCACTCATAAAAGTGTTAAAACAAGTCATACTTTGTTTTACTTTCAACACTTAAGTCTCTACATCAACTTCAGATATATGTCGATAATATTTTTTAAATTATTTTATGTTTTTTTTTTTTATTTGTTTGTATTATTCCCTTATTGTCTTACATAACTTTGTTTTTTATACGTCAAACACAAAATATGCAATATTTTCTCCAAATAATATGTCAAAGTGGAATATTTGATTTGAAGTAATTGATAATTCATAAAAACATTGATTTTGATTCATTGTTATTTTTGGAGCAATAACAAAAGAATACTACTAAATTTATTGGGGATCCAAAAGGGTCCCACTCATAAAAGTGTTAAAATAATTTGTACATGTTTTACTTTGAACACTTAAGTCTCAAGATCAACTTCTGATCTATCTGCCTATTATAATTTTTTTTTTTTAAGTTTTATTTTTGTTTTGTTTGTTTGTTTTAAGCCCTTTTTATCCTACAAAACTTAGTTTATTGTATGTCAAACACAAAATATTCAATATTTTCTCCCAAAAAGATGTCAAAGTGGAATATTTGATGTGAAGTATTTGGAGCCGCAAATATGTCAATAATTCATAACATCAATTTTGATTCATTATTATTATTTTGAGCAATGACTGTTTGAAAAGGGTCCAACTAAAATTCTTGGCAATCCAGAAGGGTCCCACTCCTTAATGTGTGACCCTTAAAAATAGGTCATACATTTTTTACTTTTAACACTTAAATCTCTGATTTTGAGTCATTATTATTTTTGGAGCAATAAAAGTTTAAAAAAGGAATACCACTAAAATGATTGGGGATCCAAAAGGGACCCACTCATAAAAGTGTTAAAATAATTTGTACATGTTTTACTTTTAACACTTGGATCGGAAATTGATCTCAAGACTTATCTGCCGATTGTAATTCTTATTATTTTAATGTTGTTGTTTTTTATTTCATTATTTTTTCCCCCATTTTGTCATACAAAACTTTTTTTTGTCAAACACAAAATATGCAATACCCCCCCGAAAAGTAAATAAATGTCAAAGTGGAATATTTGATAAGTATTTAGAGATAAGTAATTGAAGCCATAAATAGGTCAATAATTCATAACAACATTGATTTTGATTCTTTTTTTTTTTTTTTTTGGAGCAATGACAGTTAAAAAAAAATCCCACTAAAATTATTGGTCCCACTCATAAAAGCGTTCAAATATTTAATACATGTTTTCTTGCAACACTTAAGTCTCTAGATAAACTTCAGACCTATCTGCCGATTATAATTTTTTATATTTGTAAGTTTTATGCCCAGGTCCCACTCATTAGTGTTTGAGATGATTCATACATTTTTACTTTCAACACTTAAAACTTTAAATCAACTTCAGACATATCATATTTTTATTAGTTAGTTCAATTCCCTTCTGAGGATACACACGTACCTGCTGGGAGACCCCCGCCAGGCGCAGGGCGGTGGTGACCTCGCTGACAGACATGGCGTGCGGGAGGTCTTGTTTGTTGGCCAACACCAACAAGGACACCTTCCTCAGCTCATCCTCTTCCAGCTGCAACACACACCGACACTTCCATAAACACCGACACTTCCATACACACCGACACTTCCATACACACCGACACTTCCATA
>NC_084612.1:76694100-76701600 GCF_033978795.1 Nerophis ophidion
TATTAACATGGTAGTACTTACTTGTGTATTAACGTGGTAGTACTTACTGGTGTATTAACGTGGTAGTACTTACTAGTGTATTAACATGGTAGTACTTACTTGTGTATTAACGTAGTAGTACTTACTTGTGTATTAACGTGGTAGTACTTACTAGTGTATTAACATGGTAGTACTTACTTGTGTATTAACGTGGTAGTACTTACTGGTGTATTAACATGGTAGTACTTACTTGTGTATTAACGTGGTAGTACTTACTTGTGTATTAACATGGTAGTACTTACTGGTGTATTAACGTGGTAGTACTTACTGGTGTATTAACGTGGTAGTACTTACTTGTGTATTAACATGGTAGTACTTACTTGTGTATTAACGTGGTAGTACTTACTTGTGTATTAACGTGGTAGTACTTACTAGTGTATTAACATGGTAGTACTTACTTGTGTATTAACGTAGTAGTACTTACTTGTGTATTAACGTGGTAGTACTTACTAGTGTATTAACATGGTAGTACTTACTTGTGTATTAACGTGGTAGTACTTACTAGTGTATTAACATGGTAGTACTTACTTGTGTATTAACGTGGTAGTACTTACTTGTGTATTAACATGGTAGTACTTACTGGTGTATTAACGTGGTAGTACTTACTGGTGTATTAACGTGGTAGTACTTACTTGTGTATTAACGTGGTAGTACTTACTTGTGTATTAACGTGGTAGTACTTACTTGTGTATTAACATGGTAGTACTTACTTGTGTATTAACATGGTAGTACTTACTTGTGTATTAACATGGTAGTACTTACTTGTGTATTAACGTGGTAGTACTTACTTGTGTATTAACATGGTAGTACTTACTTGTGTATTAACATGGTAGTACTTACTTGTGTATTAACGTGGTAGTACTTACTTGTGTATTAACATGGTAGTACTTACTTGTGTATTAACGTAGTACTACTTACTTGTGTATTAACATGGTAGTACTTACTTGTGTATTAACGTGGTAGTACTTACTTGTGTATTAACGTGGTAGTACTTACTTGTGTATTAACATGGTAGTACTTACTTGTGTATTAACATGGTAGTACTTACTTGTGTATTAACATGGTAGTACTTACTAGTGTATTAACATGGTAGTACTTACTAGTGTATTAACGTAGTAGTACTTGTGTATTAACATGGTAGTACTTACTTGTGTATTAACATGGTAGTACTTACTAGTGTATTAACGTAGTAGTACTTGTGTATTAACATGGTAGTACTTACTTGTGTATTAACATGGTAGTACTTACTAGTGTATTAACGTAGTAGTACTTGTGTATTAACATGGTAGTACTTACTTGTGTATTAACGTGGTAGTACTTACCTGTGTATTAGTGTAGTAGTATTTCCAGAGTGGTCTAATGATAGTTTGACCACCAACGTCCCAAACAGTAAAAGTGATGTTTTTATATTCCACTGTCTCCACGTTAAAGCCTGCAAACAACAACATCAACACCAACATCAACAAAAAACAAAAAAAACATCAACAAGGCCAACAACAACACATAAAAACAAAAACAACATTACAAACCAAACAACACCACCAACAAAACAAAAACACATACAAAACAAAAACAACACCAACATGTACAGTGGCAGTATAGCTCGGGCGGTAGAGTGGCCGTGCCAGTAACTTGAGGGTTGCAGGTTCGATTCCCGCTCCCGCCATCCTAGTCGCTGCCGTTGTGTCCTTGGGCAAGACACTTTACCCACCTGCTCCCAGTGCCACCCACACTGCTTTAAATGTAACTTAGATATTGGGTTTCACTATGTAAAGCGCTTTGAGCCACTAGAGAAAAGCGCTATATAAATATAATTCACTTCACTTCCCTACAAAACAAAAACAACATCAACAACACAAAAACAAAATCAGCACATACAAAACAAAAACAACATCAACAATACAAAAACAAAATCATCAACACCAACAAAACAAAAACATCAACAACACAAAAACACCTCCAACATCAACAAAACAAATAAGACACCACAGACAAAACAACACCAACATCAACAACACAAAATCAACACCAACAAAACAAAAACGATATCAACACGAAAACAACATCAACACATACAAAACAAAAACAACACCAACATCAACAACACAAAAACAAGTACACCACTACCAAAACAAAAAAAACATCAACAACACAAAAACACCACCTCCAACATCAACAAAACAAATACGACACCACAGACAAAACAACACCAACAACACAAAAACAAAATCAACACCAACAAAACAACAAACTCACCACCAAAACAAAAACAATATCAACACGAAAACAACATCAACACATACAAAACAAAAACACCAACATCAACTACACAAAAACAACACCACCACCATCAGAACAAAAACAACATTAACAACACCAACAAAACAAATACGACACCACAGGCAAACAAAAACATCAATCGCATACAAAACAAAAAACACCTACAAAACACAAACAATATCAACAACACGAAAACAACACAAACACATACAAAACAAAAACCAACACAGACAAAACATAAACAACATCAACAACATATACAAAATAAAAAAACACAAACTAAACAAAAACAACATTAACAACACCACCAACAAAAAACAACACAACACCAACAAAAGAAATAAATCAACAACAACAAAACAAAACCTCATCATTAACAACAATGGCTATGAGTGAGAGTGTGGACTGGTGAGTGTTGTGATGGTGACAAGTGTGGTTCTGACCAACAGTAGGAATGGTGGTGACCACCTCAGCCAGCTTCATTCTGTACAGCAGTGTGGTTTTCCCTGCAGCGTCCAGACCCACTGTCACACACACACAACAACAACAACAACAACTATTAGGGACATTGATATTCATACCTATCTAATGATTGTCCACATAGAACTCAGAACTGATACTGCTTGTCCCTTTTTGGGGGGAGGGGGGCTGGGCTGGGCTGGAGCCTATCTCACTGCATTCGGGCCACAAAAGAAAAGACAAGTTTTTCAACTTGTTTAAGTCGGGGTCCACGTTAATCAATTCATGCTAATCATGCTACATATTAATTGTCCTCCCAACAACGTGATCAAACCTGAAACTAAAAAAATATTCCCCTTCTCAATTCACATGGAGTTTGTAACGAAAATAAAGTTATCATAAAGTTTAATGAGTTAACCCAAGGAAATGCCTTTTTATGAACTTGTATTTATTTATTCTCACCAACTATGGAATTATTATTATTATTTTAGGCAGCATGGTAGTACAGGGGTTAGTGCGTCTGCCTCACAATACGAAGGTCCTGAGTAGTCCTGGGTTCAATCCCGGGCTCGGGATCTTTCTGTGTGGAGTCTGCATGTTCTCACCGTGACTGCGTGGGTTCTACTCCGGCTTCCTCCCACCTCCAAAAACATGCACCTGGGGATAGGCCCCTCCCACCTCCAAAGACATGCACCTGGGGATAGGCCCCTCCCACCTCCAAAGACTAGCACCTGGGGATAGGCCCCTCCCACCTCCAAAGACATGCACCTGGGGGTAGGCCCCTCCCGCCTCCAAAGACATGCATCTGGGGATAGGCCCCTCCCACCTCCAAAGACATCCACCTGGGGATAAGCCCCTCCCAAATGACATGTATCTGGGGATAGGCCCCTCCCACCTCCAAAGACATGCACCTGGGGATAGGCCCCTCCCACCTCCAAAGACATGCACCTGGGGATAGGCCCCTCCCACCTCCAAAGACATGCACCTGGGGATAGGCCCCTCCCACCTCCAAAGACATGCACCTGGGGATAGGCCCCTCCCACCTCCAAAGACATGCACCTGGGGATAGGCCCCTCCCACCTCCAAAGACATGCACCTGGGGATAGGCCCCTCCCACCTCCAAAGACATGCACCTGGGGATAGGCCCCTCCCACCTCCAAAGACATGCACCTGGGGATAGGCCCCTCCCACCTCCAAAGACATGCACCTGGGGATAGGCCCCACCCACCTCCAAAGACATGCACCTGGGGATAGGCCCCTCCCACCTCCAAAGACATGCACCTGGGGATAGGTTGATTGGCAACACTAAATGGTCCCTAGTGTGTGAATGTTGTACATCTGTGTTGGCCCTGCTATGAGGTGGCAACTTGTCCAGGGTGTACGCCGCCTTCCGCCCGATTGTAGCTGAGATAGGTACCAGCAACCCCAAAAGGTAATAAGCAGTAGAAAATGGATGGATATCTGGTTACCGTCAGCAGCTCCAAATCTTAATACAGAAAAACTTAAGGTATTTATGTTTAATGTCCTGAAGTTTGCCTTTTCAACAATATTGTACTAGCGATTACAATTTCACAACAACAAATAATGAAATAAAGAGACGAAGAAGAAAGACGCTCACCCATCAGGATCCTGGCGGGAGTTTTGGATGTAAACATGGAGAAGAGGCGGGAGATGAAAATGCCCATACTTCCGGTCAGCGTGTCTGGCTCTGCGTGTTTCTGCCGCCGTGGGTCGCCTGCCTTTATAGGCGCCGCCGGGGCGTGCGTGTCGCGCGTGTCAGTGCTGGCGTGTCATCCGTGTCCCTGTCAGAGTTGTACGCCGTGGCAACAGGAACACTCGACACATGACTTCCGCTGAGAAGGCCCGCCTTCAAAATAAGGGCGCCTGTTTGTATTGTTGAGGAAAATAACACTCGCGGGACACTTCGACGCCCTCATATCTTCAAAAGTTACACTTTGGAAAACAGTTTGGATTATTTTGCTCTCAACAAAGTGTGCGGGAAATGAGAACAGAGTGAGACATATTGGTTAGGTGTGACGTCATCGTCACCGTGCTGCTGGTTTCCTCCACGTGGACTGAAACAACACACTGATGACGTCACGTTGTTTTGCATATCAGGACAATAAGGGCTCATGACAAGCTCGAACGTGAACCGGCAAAACGACCCCGAAAGGGACAAGCGGTAGGAAATGGATGGATGGGATATGTACAATCTTCTTCATATTCTTCCAAAGTCGAAATGCAAACTATTTAAGATCATTTGACATGTTTGAACTCATTTCACAGCCATAGTCATATTACCTGCTAGCTGACACATGCTACCCGTTAGTATGCTAACGGTAGCGTGCCAACTCTTTTTTATTTGTGATAATTTTACAACCTGTTCGCCCGAGTCATGTAGCTTGGTACATGACACATGCTAACTGTGAACATGCTAATGCTTGCATGCTAGCTAACTTTTTTTTTTAACAAATTTTCTTCCATTTACCCTGTACTCTTATATCTTCATATGTGCTAACAGTTTGCATGGGCTAGTGCTAGCATGCTAACTTCGTACGTGACACATGCTAACTTCTACCAGGCTATTGTTAGCATGCTAACTTCTATTTTTTGCTAATTTTACAACCTGTTTGCCCGAGTCATGTAGCTTGGTACATGACACATGCTAACTGTGAACATGCTAATGCTTGCATGCTAGCTAACTTTTTTTTAACAAATTTGCTTCCATTTACCCTGTACTCATATATCTTGATATGTGCTAACAGTTTGCATAGGCTAATGCTAGCATGCTAACTTAGTATGTGACACATGCTAACTTCTACCAGGCTATTGTTAGCATGCTAACTTCTACTTTTTGCTAATTTTACAACCTGTTTGCCCAAGTCATGTAGCTTGGTACATGACACATGCTAACTGTGAACATGCTAATGCTTGCGTGCTAGCTAACTTTTTTTTTAACAAATTTGCTTCTATTTACCCTGTACTCGTATATCTTGATATATGCTAACAGTTTGCATAGGCTAATGCTAGCATGCTAACTTCATATGTGACACATGCTAACTTCTACCAGGTTATTGTTAGCATGCTAACTTCTATGTTTTGCTAATTTTACAACCTGTTCACCCGATTTTAACCCTAATTTTCCTACCATTTACCATATAGTCATATAACTTGATGCTTGATATATGCTAACTGTTTGCATAGGCTAACATTAGCATGCTGACTTTTTAAATCTATTTTCACAGGCACTTATTTAACTTAGTATGTAATGTATGCAAACTTCTCTCAGGCTATTGTTCGCATGCTAACTTTTATTCTTTGCTAATTTGACAACCTGTTCACCTGAGTCATGTAGCTTGGTACATGACACATGCTAACTGTTAACATGCTAATGCTTGCTCTAAAACTTGTATGTACCTTTCAGCATTAATGGTGCCTTCACAGATGTGTAAGTTAGCCATGCCTTGGGCACTAACACCCCCCCATACCATCACAGATGCTGGCTGTTACACTTTCACCCTTGAACAGTCCGTCCACAGTTTCCAAAAACAATTTGAAATGTGGACTCGTCAGACCACAGAACACTTTTACACTTTGCATCAGTCCATCTTAGACGAGCTCGGGCCCAGCGAAGCCGGCGGCGTTTCCGGGTGTTGTTGATAAATGGCTTTGGCTTTGCACAGTAGAGCTTTAACTTGCACTTACAGATGTAGCGACCGACTGTAGTTACTGACAGTGGTTTTCTGAAGGGTTCCTGGGCCCATGTGGTGATATCCTTTACACACTGATGTCGCTTTTTGATGCAGTAGCGCCTCAGGGATCAAAGGTCTGTAATATCATGGCTTACGTGCAGTGATTTCTCCAGATTCTCTAAACCTTTTGATGATTTTAGGGAGCGTAGATGGTGAAATCCCTAAATTCCTTGCTATAGCTGCTTGAGAAATGTTGTTCTTCAACAAATTTCTCATGCATTTGTTGACAAAGTGGTGACCCTCGCCCCGTCCTTGTTTGTGAAAGAACGAGTATTTATTGGGGGGAAGCTTCTTTTATACCCAAACATGGCACCCACCTGTTCCTAACTAGCCTGTTCACCTGCGGGATGTTCCACATAAGTGTGTGATGAGCATCCTTCAACTTTCTCAGTCTTTTTTTGCCACTCGTGCCAGCTTTTTGGAAACACGTTGCGAGCACCAAATTCCAAATGAGCTAATATTTGCACAAAAAAAAAAACGTTTCTCAGTTCGAACGTTAAATATGTTGTCTTTGCTGTCTATTTATTTGAATATAAGTAGAAAAGGATTTGTTGTATTCTCTTTTTATTTACCTTTTACACAACGTGACAACTTCATTGCTTTTGTAGGAGCTCAGTACTCTATGGCTAACAGTGTGTAGTCTAGCCAAAAATATTAAATACAACCTCTGCCTGGTTTTTAATGAATACTTAGACTTACTACGCTACCGTGCTTTAATGTGGATCATCGTGGTGGTAATTGGTGTTGTGTCAGAGTACTTCAGCACACACTCTACCAACGGTTTAGCTCGATTGCTGGAGTGGCCGTGCCAGCAACTTGAGGGTTGCAGGTTCGATTCCCGCTCCCGCCATCCTAGTCACTGCCGTTGTGTCCTTGGGCAAGACACTTTACCCACCTGCTCCCAGTGCCACCCACACTGCTTTAAATGTAACTTAGATATTGGGTTTCACTATGTAAAGCGCTTTGAGTC
>NC_084612.1:76711600-76721600 GCF_033978795.1 Nerophis ophidion
GAGGGTGGATTGATGAGGGGAAGGATGGATGGATGGAGGGGAAGGATGGACGGATGAGGGGAAGGATGGATGGATGGAGGGGAAGGATGGACGGGTGGATGGATGAGGGGAAGGATGGATGGAGGGGGAGGATGGATGGATGGATGAGGGGAAGGATGGATGGATGGATGAGGGGAAGGATGGATGGATGAGGGGAAAGATGAATGGAGGGGAAGGATGGATGGATGGATGAGGGGAAGGATGGATGGATGAGGGGAAGGATGGATGGATGAGGGGAAGGATGGACGGATGAGGGGAAGGATGGATGGATGGAGGGGAAGGATGGACGGGTGGAGGGTGGATGGATGAGGGGAAGGATGGATGGATGGAGGGGAAGGATGAATGAGGGGAAGGATGGACGGATGGAGGGGAAGGATGGATGGATGGAGGGGAAGGATGGATGGATAGAGGGGAAGGATGGACGGATGGAGGGGAAGGATGGATGAGGGGAAAGATGGACGGATGGAGGGGTGGATGGATGGATGAGGGGAAGGATGGATGGATGAGGGGAAGGATGGATGGATGAGGGGAAGGATGGATGGATGGAGGGGAAGGATGGATGAGGGGAAGGATGGATGGATAGAGGGGAAGGATGGACGGATGGAGGGGAAGGATGGATGGATGAGGGGAAAGATGGATGAGGGGAAGGATGGATGGATGGAGGGGAAGGATGGATGAGGGGAAGGATGGATGGATAGAGGGGAAGGATGGACGGATGGAGGGGAAGGATGGATGGATGGAGGGGAAGGATGGATGGATAGAGGGGAAGGATGGACGGATGGAGGGGAAGGATGGATGAGGGGAAAGATGGACGGATGGATGAGGGGAAGGATGGATGGATGAGGGGAAAGATGGATGGATGGATGGAGGGGAAGGATGGATGGATAGAGGGGAAGGATGGATGGATGGAGGGGAAGGATGGATGGATGGAGGGGAAGGATGGATGAGGGGAAGGATGGATGGATAGAGGGGAAGGATGGACGGATGGATGAGGGGAAAGATGGACGGATGGAGGGGTGGATGGATGGATGAGGGGAAGGATGGATGGATGAGGGGAAAGATGGATGGATGGATGGGAAGAATGGATGGATGAGGGGAAGGATGGAGGGTGGATGGATGAGGGGAAGGATGGATGGATGAGGGGAAGGATGGACGGATGAGGGAAAGGATGGATGGAGGGTAAGGATGGACGATGGAGGGTGGATGGATGAGGGGAAGGATGGACGGATGGAGGGTGGATGGATGAGGGGAAGGATGGATGGATGATGGATGAGGGGAAGGATGGATGGATGAGGGGCGGATGGATGGATGGGTGGATGGATGGAGGGGTGGATGGATGAGGGGAAGGATGGATGGATGAGGGGAAAGATGGATGGATGGATGGAGGGGAAGGATGGATGGACAGAGGGGAAGGATGGATGGATGGAGGGGAAGGATGGATGAGGGGAAGGATGGATGGATAGAGGGGAAGGATGGACGGATGGATGAGGGGAAAGATGGACGGATGGAGGGGTGGATGGATGGATGAGGGGAAGGATGGATGGATGAGGGGAAAGATGGATGGATGGGAAGGATGGATGGATGAGGGGAAGGATGGAGGGTGGATGGATGAGGGGAAGGATGGATGGATGAGGGGAAGGATGGACGGATGAGGGAAAGGATGGATGGAGGGTAAGGATGGACGATGGAGGGTGGATGGATGAGGGGAAGGATGGACGGATGGAGGGTGGATGGATGAGGGGAAGGATGGATGGATGGAGGGTGGATGGATGATGGATGAGGGGAAGGATGGATGGATGAGGGGCGGATGGATGGATGGATGGAGGGGTGGATGGATGAGGGGAAGGATGGATTAGGGGATGGATGGATCAAGGGGAAGGATGGATGGATGAGAGGAAGGATGGATGGATGAGGGGTGGATGGATGGATGGAGGAAAGGATGGATGGAGGGGGGAGGTGAAGGATAGTGCTGACACGTTACAATTGGGAAGAAATGTGCAGAAATAAGATACTTTTTCTCAGGGGGGTCTAAACATTGTACATGTATGTATATATATATATATATATATATATAATATAGATATATATATATATATTTTAAATACAACTAACAAAAATGAGTTAACTCAGTCTTTTCGTCAATTTTTTAATTTTATGGGAAATATTTTTTATAATTTTGGAATTTAATTAAAACAATAAAAAAATGTATATATACTGTATATGTGTATGTATGTATATATGTACATATATACAGTATATATATGTACATACAGTATATATGTATATTGACAAGTATATATATATACGTATATATATTTGTACTTATATATGCATATACACATATATATATATATATATATATGTGTGTGTGTTTGTATCATCAGCATGATACAATGCTTAGTTGAGCCCACAGGCCAAGACACACAATTGTCCATACAAACATTTGACAACACTTGTCGAAAAGTTGAAAGTTTCACATGAACTGTGAACGCTTTAATCAGAAATATCATCACAATACTGCAAGCAAGTAACATTTAATGACCATATTTTTTAACACTAATTGGAAGGTCATCAACTTCCATCCATTCATTTTCTACCGCGTGTTCCTTTTGGGGTGGTGGGGGGTGCTGGAGCCTATCCCAGCTGCATTCAGGGGGAAGGCGGTGTGCACACTAGGGACCATTTAGTGTTGCCAATCAATCTATCCCCAGGTGCATGTCTTTGGAGGTGGGAGGGGCCTATCCCCAGGTGCATGTCTTTGGAGGTGGGAGGGGCCTATCCCAAGGTGCATGTCTTTGGAGGTGGGAGGGGCCTATCCCCAGGTGCATGTCCTTGGAGGTGGGAGGAAGCCGGAGTAGAACCCACGCAGTCACGGGGAGAACATGCAAACTCCACACAGAAAGATCCAGAGCCCAGGATTGAACCCAGGACTACTCAGGACCTTCGTATTGTGAGGCAGACGCACTAACCCCTGTTTCACCGTGCTGGCGAAGGTCATCAACTTAATTATGCTAATTAGGTAAACAAACATCAAAATGAAAAAGACTTAATATAATATGTTTTATTTTCTTCTTCAGCACGAGCAGCAGCTGTAGATACAACTGGGAATTCATTTACAATAAAAATTAATTCAAAAATAATAAAATAAAGCAGGGTTTCAAGAGAAGTTCCCCATCAATATTGCTCAGTGGTTTCATGTAGAGGTTCAGTAGCATGTTGACATTATTAATACTACTTTTTCTTCTTAAACTGAATAAACTTCAACCCGGCGTACATTTTAGTTATTGAATAATTCCTTCCACTAAATGTACAAATGAAATAAGCTCCTGTGTACAAACCCTGTTTCCATATGAGTTGGGAAATTGTGTTAGATGTAAATATAAACAGAATACAATGATTTGCAAATCCTTTTCAAGCCATATTCAGTTGAATATGCTACAAAGACAACATATTTGATGTTCAAACTCATAAACGTTTTTTTTTGTTGGAAATAATCATTAACTTTAGAATTTGATGCCAGCAACACGTGACAAAGAAGTTTGGAAAGGTGGCAATAAATACTGATAAAGTTGAGGAATGCTCATCAAACACTTATTTGGAACATCCCACAGGTGTGCAGGCTGATTGAGCATTTTTTGGGAAGCTGTTTTTATACCCAGTCATGGCACCCACCTGTTCCCTGTCTTTCACAAGAAAGGATGGGGCGAGGTACACCCCTTTGTCCACAACTGCGTGAGCAAATAGTCAAACAGTTTAAGAACAACCTTTCTCAAAGTGCAATTGCAAGAATTTTAGGGATTTCAACATCTACGCTCCATAATATCATCAAAAGGTTCAGAGAATCTGGAGAAATCACTCCACGTAAGCGGCATGGCCGGAAACCAACATTGAATGACCGTGACCTTCCATCCCTCAGACACTATCAAAAACAGAGATCAATCTCTAAAGGATATCACCACATGGGCTCAGGAACACTTCAGAAAACCACTGTCACTAAATACAGTTTGTCGCTACATCTGAAAGTGCAATTTAAAGCTCTACTATGCAAAGCGAAAGCCATTTATCAACAACATCCAGAAACGCCGCTGGCTTCTCTGGGCCCGAGATCATTTAAGATGGACTGATGCAAAGTGGAAAAGTGTTCGGTGGTCTGATGAGTCCACATTTCAAATTGTTTTTGGAAATATTCGACGTTGTGTCATCCGGACCAAAGGGGAAGCGAACCATCCAGACTGTTATCGACGCAAAGTTGAAAAAACAGCATCTGTGATGGTATGGGGGTGCATTAGTGCCCAAGGCATGGGTAACTTACACATCTGTGAAGGCACCATTAATGCTGAAAGGTACATACAGGTTTTGGAACAACATATGCTGCCATCTAAGTGCGGTCTTTTTCATGGACGCCCCTGCTTATTTCAGCAAGACAATGCCAAGTCACATTCAGCACGTGTTACGACAGCGTGGCTTCGTAAAAAAAAGAGTGCGGGTACTTTCCTGGCTCGCCTGCAGTCCAGACCTATCTCCCATTGAAAATTTGTGGTGCATTATGAAGCGTAAAATACGACAGCGGAGACCCCGGACTGTTGAAGGACTGAAGCTCTACATAAAACAAGAATGGGAAAGAATTCCACTTTCAAAGCTTCAACAATTAGTTTCCTCAGTTCCCAAACGTTTATTGAGTGTTGTTAAAAGAAAAGGTGATGTAACACAGTGGTGAACATGCCCTTTCCCAACTACTTTGGCACGTGTTGCAGCCATGAAATTCTAAGTTAATTATTATTTGCACAAAAAAAACAAAGGTTTATCAGTTTGAACATCAAATATGTTGTCTTTGTAGCATATTCAACTGAATATGGGTTGAAAAGGATTTGCAAATCATTGTATTCTGTTTATATTTACATCTAACACAATTTCCCAACTCATATGGAAACAGGGTTTGTATGTTAGTTCAAATAATGATCGTACATCCTTATTGTGGTCCACACTATTTTCTACAAAAGTCAACTTTTTACTGGAGTTACAATACAAAAAAAAGTTGTTAAAATAAGTTTGTTTTTTTTTACAAATATAAAAAGTCTTGCTTGCTGAGAAGAATCGACATATGAAAATAAAATGTAGTGACGCGCACCCTGTGGACAAGTAAAGAAACACCGGAGTGGAAAAGGAAGAAGAAAATAGAAATAAACACGTTAAAACGTGACAACGGTGGAATCATTCTACTCACAAAAATGTATTCAGGAAAATTAATAAAAGGATAAATAAAAAAATAATAATTACATTACCAAAAATGAAGAAGCAGTGGCGGGTTTTAGCTTCAATGGCGACCGGTCCTCTCGCCCACAGCTGGCCTTTGAACAGCCGGCCCCATACATCGTGAGCCGCCACCACAGAGCCGAAGAGAGAAAAGAAATGAAATGTCCACTGACGTTCTTTGCGAGTTCCTGAGAAGTCTTGAAGGCGTTTTGTTGAAAAAAAAACGAAAAAAAAAAGGTTTGTGCGTTGACAAGAAATGAAGGCTTCTTCCACATCTGGCTGACGGTTGTCAAGGAGACGTGGAAAAGAGTTGGACCACTGGGATCATTCTTAAATGCCGGAAACTTTATACTTTGTACTTTTCTACTTCAGCACAAAAGTACATTAGTAGTCGAAAGCGGGGATGTGTCAACTTTTTCTATTTTCATATTTTTCATTTTCAAAACAAATACCATTCTATGAAATCATTTTTATTTTATTTTATTTAACAAGCATTTTATTTATGTTTTATGAAATCATTTATTTTATTTTTATTTTTTTTTAAAAAGCCTGCACGCCAAATATTTAGGGGTCTGACTCTTTGCGAAACCTAACGATTGGATCCGATTCCGATTCCTTGAGTGACGACTCGATTCAGAATCAATACTCAATTCGAACTGATTCTTGTATTAATGTATTATTTGGTGTAATAATTATGATGGGCCTTTTCAAAACAATAATTATGATGGGCCTTTTCAAAACAATAATTATGATGGGCCTTTTCAAAACAAGTTACAGGTTAGAAAATGTCCTTCTGGTTGTGTGGAGAAACAACACATATTTACATATATGTACGTCACATACATACATGTATGTATGTATGTATATATATATATATATATACAGTATATGCATTTATATATATATATATGCATACAGTATATATATATATTAGGGATGCACCGATTAATCGGTAACCGAATATATTCGGCCGAATATGGCAAAAAAAGCCACATTCGGCCTTCGGTGGAATGAGTTAAAAACAAGGCCGAATAGTGGCGTGTGACGCAATTTTTGGACGCGGTGACGCAATCAACCAACGTGCGGTGACGTTGGGATATGTTGTGTACCTGTATAAGTGTATGAGGTTACAAGCACACACTTATTGAGATTTAGTGGGGCCTCTGTTTACATTATTAGCCTGGTGTGTAGGCTACCTGTATAAGTGTATGAGGTTACAAGCACACACTTATTGCAAAGACGAATAGTGGCGTGTGATGCAATTTTTTGACGCGGTGACGCAATCAACCAACGTGCAGTGACGTTGGAACCAGGCGCCTTCGGAAAAATGCCAGCAGTGTGGAGATATTTTAAAGTGTCGGAAAGTGACAAAAGTATTGCAGTTTGCAAGGAATGTTCAGCCAAACTGTCTGGAGGAGGTGCCTCGTGGCCGACGTCTTTGAGAGGACGAAAATGTGTGCGACTGACAGTGCCAAAGAAAACGGAATTACAAAGAAGGTAATGGAGTTTATGGCTTTGGATGATCAACCGTTTAGTGTTGTGGAGGACATTGGCTTTCGGAGACTCATGGAGCACATTGAGCCCCGTTACACGATACCGAGCAGATGGTATTTCTCTGATGTGTGTTCTTTACATTGTGTGTGTGTTGTTTATATTATTAGCCTGTTGTGTAGGCTACCTGTATAAGTGTATGAGGTTACAAGCACACACTTATTGAGATTTAGTGGGGCCTCTGTTTACATTATTAGCCTGTTGTGTAGGCTACCTGTATAAGTGTATGAGGTTACAAGCACACACTTAATTGAGATTTACTTGAGCCTTCTGTTTACATTATTAGCATATCTACTGTGGCTAAGCAGACTTTTGCCAAAAGGACAATAATTCATTTGTTGTGGGTTTATCCACTTTAATGCACTTTATTTTTTTTGGGAATGCATGTTTTTGTTTGAAGGCCTAATATAAATGAAAAACTTTGTGCTTTTTTTGAAAAGCAAAGGCTACTGGAATATTTAAAAAATGTAAATATTCAAGAAAAATGAACTTTATTTAAAAACCCATGTCTAAAAATGTATTGTAGGCTGTTTATGCATTATTAAAAAAATTGTGAAAAACTGTATTCATTATTCGGTATTCAGTATTCGGCCAAGCTTTTAAATTTTATTCGGCTTCGGCCACAAATTTTCATTTCGGTGCATCCCTAGTATATATATATGTAAATACATACATATATGTATATATACATACATATATGTATGTATATATACATATATGCATATATATACGCACACATATACATATATATGTATGTACATATAAATGTGTTTTTTTTTAAGTTGTTTGTGAAAATTATGAATCAATTTAGAATCGAGGTGAATAAAAATTGCGATTTGGAAATACTTTTTTTTTTTTAAAAAGTGCACCTTTACAACTATTTCTCATAAATTACACCTGTTTCATGTATTATTTCCCCCCCCCTCTTTTTTTTTAAAGAATTGTATGATTTGATTTTTAAAAAATTGATTTTGAAAATTATGAACCTATTTAGAATCAGGATAAATAAGAACTAAGACTTTTTCCCGTGAACTTACACCTATTTTATCTTTTATTTTAAAATGTTAGGCGGGCCGTTAAGAAAAGAGCTTCCGGGGGCACAAAGTGGTCCCCTGGGCCGCACTTTCAACACACCTGGGCTAGCATAGGGAAGTCAAATGTTGCTGTCATGCTTTAGCAAACACATTAAGATTAAAATATTACGAAAACTGAGTCAGAAAACATGGGCATCAACGGCTGTGGCTGTAGGCAACCTCCCGATCTTGATCATGAGCTGTATTTAACATATGACAAGTGGTTAGCATCCAGCGGTGTTACCTGCACAGCTTTGCACCTGTCCTAATGTGTACTATGACATCATCAGCAGTATTATTGCTGACTGAGCAAGTATTCCAACATGGGTTGTGTTGCTGATGCCTTGTGCAGGATATACTTGCTCCTAAACGACCGCGTGCTTAAAGACATGCACTCCTAATCATTCAAGTTAAAAAACAAGTTTATATTCATGAGATTAATTAAAAAAAGCAACACCTCGGCTATAACTGGAGCATTTATGGTATACCGTATTTCCTTGAATTGCCGCCGGGGCGCTAATTATTTTAAAACCTCTTCTCACTCCGGCGCTTACCAAAGGCATGCGGTAAATTTAGGCCTGTGCTTATAAATTTGAGTGTGATGTAAGGATACCATCATGAAAAGCACATTTTATTAAAAAAAAAACGTTATTATGGTCTTACCTTTACTTATAAATGAAGTCCATGTGCAGGTCCTTCTGATCAAAAGCATCGATAACTTGTTTATAGAAGTCTTCCTTATCTTTCTTCAGTTTTAAAAGTCTCTCTGTCTCGATGGAGATCTTCCTTTATTACCTCATGCTTCCATTGAAAGTCCAGTTTAGAAAACTGTTTTATTTTAGATATGTAATCCTCCATGTTAAAAGTGCAAGCGAGAGGAAAAAATAAACGATCGCTGCTCACTTTTGCTGCTTGTTGTCACTTCTTCTGCAGCCGAGTAGTCGCAAGAAGGATCACTAGCGCCCTCTACCACCAGGAGGCGGGAGTCATTTAATGACTCATATTTGACACACGCAGCTATGGTATATTAATAAAACATAGCTGCTTACTGTTCTTTTTAGCATATTCAATAGCTTGGACCTTAAATCCTACTGAATAGCTCTTAATCTTCTTCCCTTTATGCGATTTCAATTTGTTGAAATCAGCCTCCTCCATTTTGAAAATGATGACAGGTGACTGTAATTTTCATCATAGGTACACTTCAACTGTGAGAGACAGAATGTGGAAAAGAAATTCAGGAATTCACATTGTAGTAATTTTAAAGAATTTATTTGTAAGTTATGGTGGAAAATAAGTATTTGGTCAACCATTCAAAGTTCTCACTGATGGAAGGAGGTTTTGGCTCAAAATCTCACGATACATGGCCCCATTCATTCTTTTCTTAACACGGATCAATCGTCCTGTCCCCTTAGCAGAAAAACAGCCCCAAAGCATGATGTTTCCACCCCCATGCTTCACAGTAGGTGTGGTGTTCTTGGGATGCAACTCAGTATTCTTCTTCCTCCGAACACGACGAGTTGAGTTTATAGCAAAAAGTTCTATTTTGGTTTCATCTGACCACATGACATTCTCCCAATCCTCTGCTGTATCATCCATGTATCCATTTTGGTATAAACTCAACACGTCGTGTTTGGTGGAAGAAGAATACTGAGTTGCATCCCAAGAACACCATACCTACTGTGAAGCATGGGGGTGGAAACATCATGCTTTGGGGCTGTTTTTCTGCTAAGGGGACGGGACGATTGATCCGTGTTAAGGAAAGAATGAATGGGGCCATGTATCGTGAGATTTGGAGCCAAAACCTCCTTCCATCAGTGAGAGCTTTGAATGGTTGACCAAATACTTATTTTCCACCATCATTTACAAATAAATTCTTTAAAATTCCTACAATGTGAATTCCTGGAGTTTTTTTCCACATTCTGTCTCTCACAGTTGAAGTGTACCTATGATGAAAATTACAGACCTCTGTCATCATTTGAAGTGGGAGAACTTGCTGACTAAATACTTTTTTGCCCCACTGTTTATGCCCGGCGGTAATTCAAGGAAATACGATATTTTGTTTATTATTGTGTTTGTGGAGATGG
>NC_084612.1:76726600-76816600 GCF_033978795.1 Nerophis ophidion
ATTTACATAGTGAAACCCAATATCTAAGTTACATATAAACCAGTGTGGGTGGCACTGGCAGCAGGTGGGTAAAGCGTCTTGCCCAAGGACACAACGGCAGTGACTAGGATGGCGGAAGCGGGAATCGAACCTGCAACCCTCAAGCTGCTGGCACGGCCACTCTACCAACTGAGCTATGCCGCCCCAAAGGTAAACAAAAAAAATTACACATATTTTGTTATGGTTTGAAAAATTAAAAATATCAAAATGGCCCCCGCATGCGTGTGTGAAGTGAAGTGAATCATATTTATATAGCGCTTTTTCTCTAGTGACTCAAAGCGCTTTACATAGTGAAACCCAATATCTAAGTTACATTTAAAGCAGTGTGGGTGGCACTGGGAGCAGGTGGGTAAAGTGTCTTGCCCAAGGACACGACGGCAGTGACTAGGATGGCGGAAGCGGGAATCGAACCTGCAACCCTCAAGTTGCTGGCACGGCCACTCTACCAACCGAGCTTTGGGAGCCCCAAAGGTAAACAAAAAAAATTACACATATTTTGTTATGGTTTGAAAAATGAAAAATATCAAAACGGCCCCCGCATGCGTGTGTGGCCTCTGTGGAAAAAGTTTGGACACCCCTGGACTAGTACTACGAGTCACGTGGGCAAAAGCAATTAGCCTCGTTACCTGTACAGTCCAATCCAGTCCCCCTTGAGCCTGGACGTGAGCTGCGGTCCCGCCTTCTCCAGAGTCTTCATGAAGTCCTGCTGGACGAAGGGTCGCAGCTGAGGAGGACTCTTCCACGGGCTGATGGACTTCTGGAGCGGCATGAGACTGGCCACGTAGCGCTCCTGTTTGGGAGGACGGCACAAGCATGTGGACTTCAAAGCGGACAAACCACCGTTCCAGGACTCCTGATTACCAAGGGAATGATGAAGCTCTGCGTCAGTTCTAGAAAGTACCGTCGCAGGATGGCGTTCTGGGCTGCACAGGGTCTCTTCTGATGAACACCCTGGGAGGACAAAACCATTTAGAAGGGTTTTAGTTGGAACAAATCACAAGTGGAACGATCGTGTTAAACTTCCTTGTCCTGCTAGGGGAGTCCTGGCCCTTTGCTGCTGCCAAAAAATGATTCCAAGTAATATTTTGATACTGACACATCTCATCTCTGCATATTTTACTAGAATACCCTTAGAGGCATTACATATATCAAGATCAAGTACCTACTGTATTGTTTCCTTAATAATAATAATCAAATGTTTAGGCAATTGTCTAATAATAGCATTGGAAAATCCTTCAACATTGTAATTCAGATATTAGTCACCGTTACGTTTGGCTCTCTGAAGGCAGCCTCAATCTTCATGTCCCCCAAAGAAAACGAGTTTCACACCCCTGGTATTTAATCACAATCAGTTTGTTTCTCTCTTTAAAGAAAGTAAAACATTCTACTGAACTGACTGTGGGCAAAATTTAAGGAATTTGATTCTAGTATAAAAATCCTTAGTCTAAGACAAGAAAGCAACTTAAATTGCATCCTAAAATTAAATAATGCCATCAATATATATTATCACACTCCCAGTGTTACATATGTGATCATGACTGCTTTGTGAGACCTTGCTTATTTACCTTCTGGAGCTGCTTGATAATTTCCTCATCTTTGTTGAGATATGGCTTGTAAGCAGTGTACACACCTGCAACAAACAATGACAACAATTATAGGAGGAGAATAGAATCAAATAGAGAGCACTTTATTGATCCCTGGGGGAAATTCAGCACCACAGTTCGCTCACAATAGACAATAAATATTATACAGCATTATTCACATGTGGATAATCCAAAAATATTATACATATATTCTACAAACCCTGTTTCCACATGAGTTGGAAATTGTGTAAGATTTAATTATAAACAGAATACAATGATTTGCAAATCCTTTCCAACCCATATTCAGTTGAATGCACTACAAAGACAATATATTTGATGTTCAAACTCATAAACTTTTTTTTTTTTTTTTCTGCAAATAATAATTAACTTAGAATTTCATGGCTGCAACACGTGCCAAAGTAGTTGGGAAAGGGCATGTTCACCACTGTGTTACATCACCTTTTCTTTTAACAACACTCAATAAACATTTGGGAACTAAAGAAACTAATTGTTGAAGCTTTGAAAGTGGAATTCTCTCCCATTCTTGTTTTATGTAGAGCTTCAGTCGTTCAACAGTCCGGGGTCTCCGCTGTCGTATTTTACGCTTCATAATGCACCACACATTTTCCATGGGAGACAGGTCTGGACTGCAGGCGGGCCAGGAAAGTACCCACACTTTTTTTTACAAAGCCACACTGTTGTAACACGTGCTGAACGTGGCTTGGCATTGTCTTGCTGAAATAAGCAGGGGCGTCCATGAAAAAGACGGCGCTTAGATGGCAGCATATGTTGTTCCAAAACCTGTATGTACCTTTCAGCATTAATGGTGCCTTCACAGATGTGTAAGTTACCCATGCCTTGGGCACTAATGCACCCCCATACCATCACACATGCTGGCTTTTCAACTTTGCGTCGATAACAGTCTGGATGGTTCGCTTCCTCTTTGGTCCAGATGACACAACGTCGAATATTTCAAAAAACAATTTGAGATGTGGACTCGTCAGACCACAGAACACTTTTCCACTTTGCATCAATCCATCTTAGATAATGGACCCGGAGAAGCTGGTGGCGTTTCTGGATGTTGTTGATAAATGACTTTCGCTTCGCATAGTAGAGCTTGAACTTGCACTTACAGATGTAGCGACCAACTGTATTTGGTGACAGTGGTTTCTGAATTATTCCTGAGCCCATGTGGTGATATCCTTTAGAGATTGATGTCGGTTTTTAATACAGTGCCGTCTGAGGGATCGAAGATTACGGTTATTCAATGTTGGTTTCCGGCCATGCTGCTTACGTGGAGTGATTTCTCCAGATTCTCTGAACCTTTTGATGATATTATGGAGCGTAGATGTTGAAATCCCTACATTTCTTTCAATTGCACTTTGAGAAACGTTGTTTTTAAACTGTTTGACTATTTGCTCACGCAGTCGTGGACAAAGGGGTGTACCTCGCCCCATCCTTTCTTGTGAAAGACTGAGCATTTTTGGGAAGCTGTTTTTATACCCAATCATGGCACCCACCTGTTCCCAATTAGCCTGCACACCTGTGGGATGTTCCAAATAAGTGTTTGATGAGCATTCCTCAACTTTATCAGTATTTATTGCCACCTTTCCCAACTTCTTTGTCACATGTTGCTGGCATCAAATTCTAAAGTTAATTATTATTTGCAAAAAAAAAAAATGTTTATGAGTTTGAACATCAAATATGTTGTCTTTGTAGCATATTCAACTGAATATGGCTTGAAAAGGATTTGTATTCCGTTTATATTTACATCTAACACAATTTCCCAACTCATACGGAAACGGGGTTTGTATTTCAACCATCTTGCATGTCAGTTGACAATCAAAAGGGAGAATAAAAACACACACCGGGCTTAGAGTCAAGAGTTTTCAGGTTCTTCAGCTTCTTGACTTTCATCTGCTTGGCCATCTCTCCTTAATGAGGGACACATGATCAGACGGTTTCTTCAAACTATCATATTGTGTTTGATTTTATATATATATATGTATATATATATATGTGTACAATATATATATGCACAAATACATGTATATATACTGTATGTATATGTACATATAACAAATACAATTATATAAGTGTACAGTCACCTACCTGCTTGCTTCATGTCGCCGATGCGAATAATGTGCGGCCAATGCTGCAACGTTTTAGCAAAGAAGGGGTTTGTCACCCCCAGGATGACTGAGGGCCTGTAAGATGAGGGGGCGGGACATACCACCGTCACGACTCGCCAATAAAGTGCAACATGTGGAGTGTGTGTTCACTTACGGAGCCTGCGTCCGGGTGGTGTACTCCTTAAACTCGTTGTCGTGGATGGTGAAGTAAGGCCGGAAGTCGCTGCTGTAACGAAGAGGAGAGATGCAGCTGCAAAGACAGAAAAAAAAAAGATGGATATTAACGCAATGGTAATATTGCGAGATGACACATACAATGGACTTGCTATTCCCGTTTAAATAAGAAAACCTCATTTCAGTAGGCCTTTAAGGGAGGTGGTGAGGACCAGATTGACGCACCTGACAAGCGCCAGTACGGTGTCCGACGACTCGGCCGGAGATGGCGCCATGACGACGAGTGCTTCTCCCAGCAACACCAGCTCCCACAGCATCTGGATGTGGAAGAAGACTGGAAAGAAACATCTGGACAGAGAAAGACAAAACAGCGTGTTAATGGATTTAAAACTTTTTTTCTATGTATCTTGTTTACTTTAATTTTGTTTCTAATACCACTGTTGCTCTAATACAGGGGTCGGCAACCCAAAATGTTGAAAGAGCCATATTGAACCAAAAATACAAAAACAAATCTGTCTGGAGCCGCAAACAACTAAAGGCCATATTTCATACCGATAGTGAGTCATGAGATATAAATTGAATTAAGAGGAGTTAAAGGAAACTAAATGAGCTCAAATATAGCTACAAAGGAGGCATAATGATGCAATATGTACATACAGCTAGCCTAAATAGCATGTTAGCATTGATTAGCTTGTAGTGACCAAATATGTCTGATTAGCACTCCACACAAGTCAATAACATCAACAAAACTCACCTTTGTGCATTCATGCACAACCTTATAAGTTTGGTGGACAAAATGAGACGGAAAAAGAAGTGGTATAAATCACGTCTTAGAAAGTCGGAGAAAGTTATACATGTAAACAAACTACGGTGAGTTCAAGGACCGCCATAATTAGTAGGACAAAACGGCGCTAACCAAATACTCGAATCAGTGAAGCATGTTTAATATAAACAGTGTGCTTTATAGCAATTAGGGAGGTTTGTGTCATGTTTGTCCTCCTAAAGAAACCAAATTAAAACAAAAAATGTTTTTTTCCCCTGATCTTTTTTCATTTTTCATATATTTTTCAAAAAGGTAGGAATGTCATAGAGACATGAAACAAAAACTTCTATGTAGGTCTCACTTAGACTTACATTTCATGAATTGACATCCTTCAGCAAAAATCAACAGGAAGTTGGCAATTACCCCTTCAAAACAAAAGTTTTGTAAAAACCTGTCACCTTTTTTCAAACATTATCTCCTCTGAGCGTCTTTGTTGTGTCGGCTTCAAACTCGCACAGGAAAGAGATTGAACCCTTCTGATTAAAACTTGCGAAAAGAGTTTTAATAACTGTTCCGGTTTTGATTTTACGAGCCTTCAAAGAACCGTTGCGGTGATGCTACTGCGCTGCTGCCGTCTCAAGATGGCCGCTTAAAAGCAGGAAGCACCAGGGTGACCACACAATGCAGAGAAGGTAGATACTGTGCGGGTAAAGATATGTTAACTGTGTGAAAGAAGGAGGCACCAGTTTGACTCCAGGATACAGAGAAGGTAGGTAATGTGCAGGTAAAGATATGTTGTCTGGGTGATGGCAGGAAGCACCAGCATGTATGGGTGACAGAAAGAAGCAACAGTGTGACCCCAAGATGCAGGGAAGGTAGGTAATGTGCAGGTAAATATATGTTGAATGGGTAAAGGCAGGAAACACCAGCAAAAGTCGGTCCCGTCCATCGCTGCTTGCAGCTTGAATTTTAAATTGCCTTTCTGTTGTTTTATTTTATCAAAAAAATTCCCCCAAAAATGCCACTTATACTCCAGTGCGACTTATATGTTTTTTTCCTTCTTTATTATGCATTTTCGGCCGTGCAACGTATACTCCGGAGCGACTTATAATCTGAAAAATACGGTAATAACCGGTGCTACTCTCGGCTAAGATGCTGCCTTGCTCAGTCGGCCGCACACATTGACAAAGATAATACCTTCTGGAGTAAAGTTCCGTGGTCGGAAAAAACAAAAATGGAGCTGTTTGGCCACAATAACCAGCAATTATTGGAAACTCAAGACAGCCATGACCGAATGTTCTTTACAAGTGTATGTAAACTTTTGTCCACGACTGTAGGAGCCGCTTGCAGATCTCACCTGAAGAGGTCCACTTCATGGATGGTGGGCAGCACAATGGACACCAGACTGTCACTCTGAAAAAGATGCACGCAGATTGCATTATTTTAGTAACAACTAAGTTGAGTGATAAGCTACCATTTAAACGTGAGGGGAAGGTAACATTGTGTTGTTGTTTTTGTCACCTGAGCAGACTGGACCAACTGTGTCGTTCCGGGTTTGTCGTAACAGGTGGGGATGCGCACCTGCACGGAGCTCAAACCCTCAGCAGGAATATTTGCATACGTATTTCATCTATCTGATGACGTAATTGCTGTCAGTGCGTACCTTGATGACCACGCCCATAATCGGCAGCGTGAGGATTCTTCCTGGGTGAGGAGTCGGCCAGCGGTCGATGTCGTTGCAGGCTGCGAGTCAAACACACGGAAACACTGAACGTGGACTTTGTTCCGGTGAAAATCTGAGTCGTCTGTAAAAAGCACCTTTTCCACAGTCCAAATGTACAAACAGATATTTGTTGTCTGCCACATTAAGGACAACATTCTCAAGCTTTTAGCTGCAGACCAACAACAGGCGGCGCTACCACCTTTAAACTCAAGGTCATTTTTGCTAGTCGGTAAAAAGTAAAGCCGCAAATACAATAGCAAACAGTGGACTTTGGATCTTAAAACCAGGGACGTGCACATGATTATAGAGGGGCAGGTGCTCAAAGTCAGAAAAGGGCAGGACATTTCTTCTCCTACATCACTTGTAGCTCCTTCAACTTCCCCATAATCTATGGCTTCCTCTGCCTCCCTTTCTGTGGATTTTTCCTCCCCAACATTTACTGGGAGTTCTATGGCTTCCTCTGTGTCAGGAGTTGCATCTAAAGCTTCTTTTCTCTCAGGTGTTGCTTCTACACTCTCCTCCTCCTCTCTCTCAGTTGTTGCTTCTGAGGTCTCTGCCTCTCTCTCAGGTGTTGCTTCTAAGGTCTCTGCCTCTCTCTCAGGTGTGGCATTTTCTGAAGTCTTTCTTGAATTCTGGTGCAACTACTTGGTTTTAGCCATGCATTAAGAGGTCTGCTACCCTTAGCTGCTTCCTGGCGCTCCTTCTCCTTCCTTTTCTGCATCCTTTCTTTTTTGGGCATTGTGCTGCAGACATAATCAACATGAATCAAGTTTAAATACAGATGGTAATATTCCTAACAGATAACCTACATCTTATATCCCCAGAATGCTGAAATTATTATTATTATGGATAATAATAATTATTATTACTATCATCATCATCATTATTATTATTATTGTTATTATTATCATTATTATCATTATTATTATTATTATTTTGTTAACCCACACAGTAATAGCAAAGTCACAATAAACTTTATATCTAAACCTCTACTGCATGGGTGTCAAACTCTGGCCCGCGGGCCAATAATTTAATTTGGCCCTTGAGACAATAATAAATTAACATTAGAGCTGGCCCTCCGATATTATACAGTGGCGGTGCTGCCGTATCACCGCATTCAAAGCTAATTCTCATACTTGCCAACCTTCACGATTTTTCCAGGAGAATCCCGAATATCAGCGCCCACCCCAAAAATCTCCCGGGGCAACCATTCTCCCGAACTTCCACCCGGACAACAATATTGGGGGCGTGCCTTAAAGGTAATGCTTTTCGCATCCTTTACAACCTGTCGTCACGTCCGCTTTTCCTCAATACAAACAGCGTGCCGACCCAGTCACGTTATATATCCGGCTTCTGCACACACACAAGTGAATGCAATGCATACTTGGTCAACAGCCATACAGGTCACACTGAGGGTGGCCGTATAAACAACTTTAACACTGTTACACCACACTGTGAACCCACACCAAACAAGAATGACAAACATATTTCGGGGGAACATCTGCACCAACACACAACATAAACACAACAGAACAAATACCCAGAATCCCTTGCAGCATTAACTCTTCCGGGACGCTTCAATATACACCCCCGCTACCAACAAAACTCGATTTTGCATGTCACTATAAAGTTATATAAGCCTTGCTTGTTCAATATTCAATGCAAAACTTGTTTGGGTCCCTATTAAAAGGTTAAGTTGTTCAACTTTGGCCCGCGGCTTTGTTCAGTTTAGAATTTTGGCCCACTCTGTATTTGAGTTTGACACCCCTGCTCTACTGTGAGAGAAATGTGATCCGCCGTAAACACAGTGCATTTTATTTTGAAAATGAACCCGGTGTTTTATTCTGTATTTTGTACACCACTTCCTGTCCCGCACGATCCGCTCTGCCCTGTGCGGAATTGATGTGCCGTGCTCCAACGTCCGGCAAAAACAGAAGCTGACACATTGAATAATAGAATAATACAGCGTTTGTTTGAAATATTACCCATATTAGATGCTGAATAAGTGGATGGCAACTAGACCATAACTCACAGGTTCAAGTTGCTCCACTGTCACGTCTCCTCTGGGGCGCAGTTGGCTCTCTCTCCTCTCACTTACTTAATCACTTGCCCTCTCTCTCTCTCTCTCTCTGGCGGAGTTTTTGTACCGCTGTTTTTTTTTTTGTTTTTTTTTTTTACATCCCTGACAGGAATTTATTAATGTTGTTTAAAATACAAAAACACACACACACACACACACACACACACACACACACACACACACACACACACACACACACACACACACACACACACACACACACACACACACACACACACACTACACTGCAAAAAGTCAGTGTTAAAAAATAATAAGAAAAAAAAATACAAAAATTTGAGATATTTTATTTGAAGTGAGCAAAATTATCTGCCAATAGAACGAGAAAATTTGGCTTGTCAATACTTTCCAAAACAAGTAAAATTAGCTAACCTCAATGAACCCAAAAATACCTTAAAATAAATATATTCTCAATTTTTTTTGATTGATTGATTGATACTTTTATTAGTAGATTGCACAGTACAGTACATATTCCGTACAATTGACCACTAAATGGTAACACCCCAATAAGTTTTTCAACTTGTTTAAGTCGGGGTCCACGTTAATCAATTCATGGTAAACTTATAACAACTGTTCTACAATATGAGTACCTATTTTCTATTGTTTCATTGAAAATAAAACAGCAAAGACCATTTGGCTGTCATCTGTTTGAATGAGACACGATTGTGTCAAAGTCAGCTTTTTTTGTTTTTACATGCTTGAAATAAGAAATGATTACCGTATTTTTCGGACTATAAGTCGCAGTTTTTTTCAATTTGGCCGGGGGTGCGACATATACTCCGGAGCGACTTATGTGTGAAATTATTAACACATTACCGTAAAATATCAAATAATATTATTTATCTCATCCGCGGAAGAGACAAAGAAAATCTCTGCAATCGTCAGACACACGTCAACAAATAAGAATTCGGCGGGGGAGGGTCATGGCAGAAGTGCATTGTGGGTCATGGGATGCTAATTGCTATATGCTACTGCCGTAGCTATTAAAATGGATCATTTCATCGTTGGGGGTAACTAGGGATGCACCAAAATGAAAATGTGTGGCCGAAGCCGAATAAAATGTAAACGCTTGCCCGAAGGCCGAATACCGAATAATGAATGCAGTTTTTTACAATTTTTTTAATATTGCATAAATTGCCTAGAATAAATATTTACACATGTTTTTCAAATAAAGTATTTTTTATCGAATATTGACATTTTTTTAATATTCCAGTAGCCTTTGCTTTTCAAAAAAAGCACAAAGTTTTTCATTTATATTAGGCCTTCAAACAAAACATGCATTCCAAAAATAAATAAAGTGCATTAAAGTGGATAAACCCACAACAAATAAATTATTGTCCTTTTGGCAAAAGTCTGCTTAGCCACAGTAGATATGCTAATAATGTAAAAAGAAGGCTCAAGTAAATCTCAATTAAGTGTGTGCTTGTAACCTCATACACTTATACAGGTAGCCTACACAACAGGCTAATAATGTAAACAGAGGCCCCACTAAATCTCAATAAGTGTGTGCTTGTAACCACATACACTTATACAGGTACACAACATATCCCAACGTCACCGCGTCACTGCATGTTGGTTGATTGCGTCACCGCGTCGAAAAATTGCGTCACACGCCACTATTCGGCCTTGTTTTTAACTCATTCCACTAAAGGCCGAATGTGGCTTTTTTTGCCATATTCGGCCGAATATATTCGGTTACCGATTAATCGGTGCATCCCTAGCAGTAACATATAAAAACTAAGAAGAGCTGAACAAAAATGGCAGTGAAAAGGAAATCATGTAGTGCAGATTACAAGCTGGACGTAGTGAAATATGCAGCAGAAAACGACAAGAGGAAGCGGTGCATATCTTTGGAGTTGGCAGAGTTGTTTAGAAGCGACATCGAGGAAGAACATTTCATGGGATTTAGTGATTAGGAGTGACAGATAGTTTGGTAAAGGTATAGCATGTTCTATATGTTATAGTTATTTGAATGACTCTTACCATAATATGTTAGGTTAACATAGCAGTTGGTTATTTATGCCTCATATAACCTACACTTATTCAGCCTGTTGTTCATTATTCTTAAAGTATTTTAAATTGCCTTTCAAATGTAAATTATTGGTGTTGGGTTTTATCAAATACATTTCCCCCAAAAATGCGACTTATACTCCAGTGCGAATTATATATGTTTTTTTTCCGTTTATTATGCATTTTCGGCCGGTGCGACTTATATATACTCCGGAGCGACTTATAATCCGAAAAATACGGTACTTAAAAAAGTAGTTTTATTCTGGTGAGTGTTGATGACACAGCTTTGCAACAGTTGATATTCTAGTTTCAAGCATGTTTTACTCAATATAGGTCATCACATCTCAGCAACAAGCTGCAATATTTTACTGAGATCATTTGGGACCAAAACCCTTAAAACAAGTAAAATCTGCTTAGTGAGAAGAATTATCTAATCAGACAGAAAATAAGCATATATCACTCCTATTTCAGATATTTAATCTTACTTAGATTTCAGTTTTTGCAGTGTAGGTATGGTGAGATTATCCTCTGCATTTGACCCATTGTGTATGAAATGTAATTAATAATCATTCTTCACTTCAATACAAGTGTAAAACACAGTGACAATAGTATAAACCAGGGGTAGGGAACCTATGGCTCTAGAGCCAGATGCAGCTCTTTTGATGGATGCATCTGGCTCTCAGATAAATCTTAGCTGACATTGCTTAACATGATAAGTAATTAACAATTCCGCTGGTAATCACATTGTTAAGAATAACGTTCAAATTATAAAACATTCACATGCATTTTAATCCAACCATTCGTTTTCTGTGGCACCTGTCCAAGATGTCGCATTAATGGTAAGAAGTATTATATTTATTATTGTCACACATATGGATCATCGCAGCCGAGTGTGAAGCGACCGGAATGAGAATCAGCACTTCCAAGTCCGAGTCCATGGTTCTCGCCCGGAAAAGGGTGGAATGCCATCTCCGGGTTGGGGAGGAGACCCTGCCCCAAGTGGAGGAGTTCAAGTACCTAGGAGTCTTGTTCATGAGTGAGGGAAGAGTGGATCGTGAGATCGACAGGCGGATCGGTGCGGCGTCTTCAGTAATGTGGACGTTGTATCGATCCGTTGTGGTGAAGAAGGAGCTGAGCCGGAAGGCAAAGCTCTCAATTTACCGGTCGATCTACGTTCCCATCCTCACCTATGGTCATGAGCTTTGGGTTATGACCGAAAGGATAAGATCACGGGTACAAGCGGCCCAAATGAGTTTCCAGGTCTCTCCCTTAGAGATAGGGTGAGAAGCTCTGCCATCCGGGAGGAACTCAAAGTAAAGCTGCTGCTCCTCCACATGGAGAGGAGCCAGATGAGGTGGTTCGGGCATCTGGTCAGGATGCCACCCGAACGCCTCCCTAGGGAGGTGTTTAGGGCACGTCCAGCTGGTAGGAGGCCACGGGGAAGACCCAGGACACGTTGGGAAGACTATGTCTCCCGGCTGGCCTGGGAACGCCTCGGGATCCCCGGGAAGAGCTAGACGAAGTGGCTGGAGAGAGGGAAGTCTGGGTTTCCCTGCTTAGGCTGTTGCCCCCACGACCCGACCTCGGATAAGCGGAAGATGATGGATGGATGGATGGATGTTATGTTTTGATTTTGGACATTCAGTCATGTTTTGCACTTCCTGGTTTTGTTTGTTTCCATGCCAACCTATTACTTTCCATCTGGTCCCCTTAAGTCGTGCCCCGATCCACAGCCTCTCACAACTGTTTTCTATTACCACAGCCAGTACTCAAGTCATTTGCTTTCTGTTCATCATTCTGGGAACTTTGCTATTTACATGTGCTTGCCTTCATGCCTTCACGATTACCTGCTACGCACCCTGCTATCCATCCCCCTTGTTTCGGTCACAGTAAGTGTTTTTGTTTTAGTTGTTCATAGTTCTGCCACAGTGCAAGTTTAAGTTTATAGTTTATCGTCTTTCATGCCATCGAGTAGTGGTTTTGTTTTCCTGTTTGTATTTTTGTAGCCAAGTTTTGTACCTCTTTGTGAGCGCCCTTAGTTTGTTTATTTTTATATTTAGTATTCCGAATAAACCATGTACTGACAGTCTCGCCTGGCTCGTCCTGTAATCCCTCTGCATCGAAGGAGTAAACCAAATCCAAGTCCAAGCCTGACAATTATTGGTTAACTTTTAGAATAACAATGTTATTAAAAAGAATAAGAGACTTATTATACTCTAAAAATGTTGGTGATATTTCAAAATGCACTCATTTAGTTGTATTCAGTGTTAAAAAATATTATATGGCTCTCACAGAAATACATTTTGAAATATTTGGCTTTCATGGCTCTCTCAACCAAAAAGGTTCCCGACCCCTGGTATAAATCATTTACGTTAAACCCACGGCCCGGGGGCCGGATCAGGACCGCGAACAGGTTTTATCCGGCCCATGAAATGAGTTTGCAAAGTATAAAAATTAATCGGAATTTTTTTTTTTAAAGAAACAGCTGTTTTCAATGTGTCCATTGGATGCTAATTATGTACAAAATAAACCACAGGATGTTAGTACATCAGTCGAGGAAAATGATCAAACTACATGAATAACGTACTGTAATTTGATTTTGATGAATTTTTTTATCGTGATATATAGAAAATGAACACCAATGAGTTGACTGATGAACATTATTACATCACTTATTGTCCTGTCTTGCGATCATGTTATGTTTAGTTATGTTCTGTTTTGCTTAAGACTCCATTGTTTCCTGTTTTTGCACTTCCTTGTTTGCTTTGTTTCCATGCCAACCCATTAGTTCTCACCTGTCCCCATGTCACGCACCTGTTGTCACTAATCACCACAGCATTATTTAAACCTGTCATTGCCAGGTAGTCAGCCTGGCGACATCACCTTCTACTCACCCTCCACACCCATGTATCCATGCAAAAGACCCATGTTTCTTTCTTGTCACAGTAAGTGTTTTCGTTTTAGTTGTTCATAGTTCTGCCATTGTGCAAGTTTTAGTTTATGTCCATACTTTTGCCTTAGTGCAAGTTTTTGTCTTCATAGTCAAGTTTTGAACCTCCACTGAGAGCGCCTTTTCTTTATACCCTTTGTTTTTTGTAATATTTTAAAATTAAGATTAAAGATGCCACTACCTTCATGCCATGTCCGTTCCAATCATTTTGCACCATGGGAAAACAAACACCACTAAAGTCCACGTTTTGAAATTATTCAGAAAATTCTGAATATAAATGCAATGTTTTTCCAACTATTCTTTTAGAACGGTCAAGTTAATTGTGATTTGTATTCATTATATTGACGATAAAGTCACAACAAAAGTCATTTGAGAATACCGTTATGTCCAGTTTGAGTGAGGACGGTATTGCGACCGCTTTATTTTATTTATAAGCCACATGTGGAAATAATGCCGACAATAAACCTGTCCCTGGTACAGGAATCCTGGAATTAAGTGACGGAACACAGCCTGGTCATTCTTCTTTTTTAATCCATGCTCGGTTCTTACTGTCTGTTCGGAGTATAATTTAGTTATTATTCCGAGATCTTTATCGTCAGTTCTAAAGTCCGATAATCATTCTATCAACTTTGCATGTTTAATTCGGTCAAGTGCTTGGGTGTAATCAATAAAACCGATGTAGACGTCTTCTTGTACTTCTGTTCGTAGATTGAATATGCCTTTGCTTGTTCCCCCACCACAATTATATTGGCAATCTGGAGGAAAACCCTGCATTATTGTTACATTACTTAGAAAAACTGCTGTTCTTGTTTGTACTTCATCCCATTGTATTGGTTTTATCAAAATGTATTGCTTTTATTGTTTGCAAAGCGTGTTGCATGTTGAAATTGTGCTCTCAGGAGGGGCCAAGCACCAATTTAAATTATTTCACTTTGTTCTAAAGGAAGATGTTGATTTGACGTACAAGAGTTAAGAGCTTGATCACAGAATCAAAGTTGGGGTACACCCGTACATACTTTTAAAAATAATGCAATACAATTCAGGTACATGTACAACCTCTGAGCCAGTTTGAAACACACAAACAGCGTGACCAAAACAAAATCGGAATAAAATGACATACCAGCCTCCAGACACGGTTCCTGTTTCTCAAAATATTCGGGAGCCATGATCTTCAACAGGGAGTGGAAGAATGTCACATAGGGCAGCTTACTGATCAGGACCAGAGACTGGAGCACACATAAATCAATATATCAATCAAACAGATCAATCAAGAGCTTACACATTCTAGCTTAATTTATAATGAAATAGAACATTAAAATGGATCAGCACAAAAAAGGTATAATTTGGAGTTCAGCCATTTCCGGACCAAATCTGATCCAAAAGTCAATCATCATCACGCAAAACCTTCGCTCAGTGAGCATTTTAACACATTTGTGTTTTGCTATTTCTTTGGCCACCACAGAGAGTATCTGTGAAGTGAGTACCAGAGGGAAAGTGTGATAATAACAAGAGATTAATGGCATTTTGACGCTCTTATTTTTTTACAACTACAACAGAACTAAATTAGCAGATATGATATATATACTCAGACTTAGACCTAGACTTCCTTTTTATTGTCATTCAAATTTCCACTTTACAGCACAGATAAGAACGAAATTTCGTTACATAAGCTCATGGTAGTGCAGGATAAAAAAAAAGCAATAAGGTGCATATGTAATTAAATAAATATATATAAATATATATATAAAATAAATGAATATATATAAATACATAAATAGATTACTGTAAAGATAAATATATTGCACTTTTTCACATGTGTCCACGTTTATGGATGTATGTTATATTGTCTTTTTTATTCCAGCAAATTAATCCATTTTGGGGGATAATTTAATTATGATGCGTTCAAGAGTCTTATGGCCTGAGGGAAGAACCTGTTACAGAACCTGGAGGTTCTGCTTCGGAACCTCTTTCCAGAGTCCAGCAGTGAAAACAGTCTTTAATGCGTGTGGGAGGAGTCTTTGCAGATTTTCTGAGCCCTGGTCAGGCAGCGGCTTTTTGCGATCTCCTGTATACTAGATATATACATACGATAGCAGTATTTGGTATTCAAAAAAATAAACAATTAGTCAAGTAGATAGTTATAAGGACTACCCAAGCACCAGCTTGTCTGTCCTGCCCTCACTTTCTCTTCCTCCTGCAATGTCGGTCGCTTGACACAGTACGATTACGGACTGATCTCCCCTGCTGAGCTCTCAAAACTTCCATTTTGTGCCGGGAAATCCAGTTTTTGTCCTTCCTTCCCGGTGTCTTACTGGGTCCTTGTTGGTTTCGCTACTCTAACAAACAACCCACCCAAGGAGTGTGGGCTCAGGGAAGGAGCGCAGAGTTTTATTAATGTCCCGTGATTCAAACAGACAAATGTGACGTACATCGATGGACGGGATGGTGACAGAAAAACCCTACTTTGTGGAAATATATTGGCAAATAGAGTTATTATATATTCTTACACTTTCTGTAACATCTCACGAGGTAACTTTGTGATACCTGGAACAACTTAATTCAGCAGATTGATTGTCAAATCAAAACTTCCGAGTCCGTTGTTTTGTTTAAGAAGAATGTTAAATAATCAAAGTTACAAAAATATAGCATTGCAGAAGTAGTACATCAACTTTGTGAATGCATTTTTGTGTTTTGATGTCCTGAAAGTGAAGTGAAGTTTGGCTTCTTTCTGCTCCTTGTCAATCATGCCAGACGCTTCCTTGCTTTTCTTTTACTGTGAAACAGGAATTGGTGGAAACAACATTTTGACCTGTTATTGACTATGGAGATGTGTTGTACATGAATGCTACTGCTGGTTGTCTCCACAAGCTGGATAATGTTTACCACGGAGCACTGAGATTCATCACCAACTTACTCACCATTGTGTCTTATACTCAATGGTTAACTGGACATCTTTATGTGCTCGACGCCTCAATCATTGGTATGTTTTTATCTACAAAACCATTTTTTATATCACTCCATCTTATCTATCTTGTCTTTTAACTAAAAAACAAGGAAGTCACAATATCCGTTCAATGAATGTTCTTCAATTTGTCACCCCCAAAGGAAGAACTGAATTGGACAAGAAAGCATTAAGGTTTTCAGCACCAAAGGCTTGGAATAACCTTCAATCCAATCTTCAACTCCAAACCCTTGTTACTTTAAATGAGTTTAAAGCTTCTGTGAAAGGATTGCAGTCTACCATGTCTGTATGCACATGTGTCATATGAGCATGTTTTAATGTTGTAAATGTGATGTTTTATGTGTTGTTTACTGTTTTTAATGTAACCTTGCTGCTGCCCTCTTGGCCAGGTCTCCCTTGGAAAAGAGATCTTTGATCTCAATGGGATTTTACCTGCTTAAATAAAGGCTAAATAAAATGCTGTTGCATGTGTTTTGAATTGAATTGAATAAATAATCAAATGAAATGAAGAGACTGTATTCTAATTGTAATTTGTTGATTCACCTTCTGGAAGTATCCTCTCTTCAGCGACTTGTCCCGCACCTGACGGAAATAAACGTAGCCGTAATAATGGCCCTGCTCCCGCTGTAGGAAACACACATGATGTCAGGACATTGGTGTATACAACCATAACTCTCCATCTGTGTGTGTTCTTGTATTTTATCCTTCTTGAGACATCAACAAGGACGAGTACCTTCCATATGAGGACATAAATGATGGTCCCAATACGGAAAACCATTGTATCTAATAGAGCAGGGGTAGGGAACCTATGGCTCTCGAGCCAGATGCGGCTCTTTTGATGACCGCACCTGGCTCTCAGATAAATCTTAGCTGACATTGCTTAACAGGATGACTATTTAATAATTCCGCTGGTAATCACAGTGTTAGAAATATTCTTCAAAATATAAAACATTCTCATGCATTTTAATCTATCTATCTGTTTCTAACGCACCTGTTCAAGAAGTCGCATTAATGGTCAAAAGTATAGCTAACTTCAGAATAACAATGTCATTAAAAAGAATAGGAGATGCACACATTTAGTTGTTGTAATCTGGGAAAGTCCAAATGAACGAGAAGGCGTAGAATTGTACAAGGGTACAAGTCTACAGGTTTCTCTTCTCATTGAGCTAAATTGATTCCTGTCTCTGTTTAATTCCTTGCTTCTTGTCTGTTTAATAGATGTCGTCAGTGTTTGAACCTGACAGTTGTAATTGTTAATAATGTTATATGGCTCTTACGGAAATACATTTTAAAATATTTGGCTTTCATGGCTCTCCCAGCCAAAAAGGTTCCCGACCCCTGTAATAGAGAATGTCTCATTTGCACCCCTGCTGGGGACATCTATCAAAGTTAGGGTGGACGCATAAAGGAGGGTTGTTTCAAATTGACTGTGTGTCAGCTTTAAAAGTGCGCGCCCTCTGGTCAACATATGAAATAACAAGTGAGTTTCAAACATTTTAGGCTCTTCTCCTCTACCAAACATATGAAATAACAAGTGTGTAAGAAATTGTAATGCGCCCCCTTTGGCCAAAATTGATAAAGAAAATAAATAAAAAATATGTATATAGATACATACTGTAATAACTTGAAGTAAATAATTACAGATGTCCGATAATGGCTTTTTTCCGATATCCGATATTGTCCAACTATTAATTACCGATACTGATATCAACCGATACCGATATATACAGTCATGGAATTAACACATTAGCTCGAGTTGCTGTGTAACCAGCTTAGCCTTATAATCTAAGACAATAAAATAAAGAATGGTTTCCTAAAAACTACTATTAGTGCCTACTGTGTTTGGCAATCGACCAGTTAGTAATATAAACTGTTTTTACGTTCGGGATGTTGCTTATTTTACTGCAGCCAGATTGAGCATCCATTGTTTACAAGTAGAGACGTCCGATAATGGCTTTTTTGCCGATATCCAATATTCCAATATTGTCCAGCTCTTAATTACCGATACCCATATCAACTAATACCGATATATACAGTGGTGGAATTAACACATTATTGTGTCTAATTGTGTTGTGATGCGCCGCTGGATGCATTAAACAATGTAACAAGGTTTTCCAAAATAAATCAACTCAAGTTATGGGAAAAAATGCCAACATGGCACTGCCATATTTATTATTGAAGTCACAAAGTGCATTATTTTTTTTAACATGCCTCAAAACAGCAGCTTGGAATTTGGGACATGCTCTCCCTGAGAGTGCATGAGGAGGTTGAGGTGGGCGGGGTTTGGGGGGGCAGGGGGATATATTGTAGCGTCCTGGAAGAGTTAGTGCTGCAAGGGGTTCTGGGTATTTGTTCTGCTGTGTTTATGTTGTGTTACGGTGCGGATGTTCTCCCGAAATTAGTTTGTCGTTCTTGTTTGGTGTGGGTTCACAGTGTGGCACATATTTGTAACAGTGTTAAAGTTGTTCATACGGCCACCCTCAGTGTGACCTGTATGGCTGTTGACCAAGTATGCGTGCATTCACTTGTGCGTGTGAAAAGCCGTAGACATTACGTGACTGGGCCGGCCCGCAACGGCAGTGCCTCTAAGGTTTATTGGCGCTCTGTACTTCTCCCTACATCCGTGTACAGAGTGGCGTCTTAAAAAGTAATAAATGTGACTTTTTGAAACCGATACCGATAATTTCCTATATTACATTACAAAGCATTTATCGTTGGATAATATCGGCAGTCCAATATTATCGGACATCCGTATAAATAATGAAGAGTAATAAAAATAACCAATTACAAAAAAACACACCAAAAAAAAATACTAAAAGCTTACCTTTTTATATTTGCATAGTATATATATATTATTAATGTTGTAAATACACATCTTTGTATATCTAGAAAGGGTGGTCCTGAAGAGGAAGGCATTTTTCAGAGGTCTCAAGAAGGTAACAAACACAATAATGTGTGTGTGTGTGTGTGTGTGTGTGTCCACCTTAAGGCAGGGCGGCGCGTCCCTGTCGCTTGTTTCCAGGAAGCAGCCCAGAGACGACTTTCTGTTGGAACCCTGGCGAAAGCGAAAGCAAAACTGCGTGTCACCGAGGCAACCTGCAAGCAGCAGAAAGAACTTGTTAGGGATGTTGCTACGAGGCAAAAGTATGGCGGGGATGTGGGAGGAGCCTTTGACGACTCGCTAAGCGAAATGAAACTCAAGCTAGTTTGACTTCCTTTCTTTTAAACTCAAGATACTTGCTGACTCGGGGTGTCCAAAAAAGTCGATTTTCTAATTAATTGCGATTCTTATTTCTAACGATTCTCAATCAATTAAAAACCCAAACATTGTACTTATTATTGTTACACTTTATTAAGCATTTCATACAAATACCTTCATTTAAAGAGGACATAATTAAGTAGGGTTTTTTACGGTACGTGTATTTGTATTGAACCGTTTCGGTACAGGGATTTCGGTTCGGTTCGGAGGTGTACCGCACGAGTTCCACACGGACATATTAAGTAGCGCACGTTGTGTAAACAATGCACACCGACGCACCATGTTTTGATTTACGTGGACCCCGACTTAAACAAGTTGAAAAACTTATTCGGGTTTTACCATTTAGTGGTCAATTGTACGGAATATGTACTGTACTGTGCAATCTACTAATAAATGTTTCAATCAATCAAAACAAAACAACAAACGGCATGCTAGCAGCGACCGGGCTACAATAGACTGACCATATGTCCTCTTTTCACCGGATATATCCTCTTTTGTGGGGCTGTCCGGGTGGAGTTTCTTAAATGCCTCAAATGTCATTTTAAGTTAGGGTTGCGTGTATTTTCAATGTACGTTCAGGGTTAAGAAGGGGTTAAAAACAAAACAAATTGTGCGCAGCAACATTGGTGAGGGCGGGGCAGAGACAGAGAGAGCGAGAGAGTTATGATAGATGTGCATGAGTCGCCAGGCTTTGCTTTTTATCCATAGATTTATCAGATTTTATTTTTTATTATCTATAGCAGGGGTGTCAAAAGTGTGCCCCGGATGCCATTTTGCGGCCCACAACTAATGTTTTAAAGGCCCACGGCACATTCTAAAAACACTATTAAAATACACAATAACATAAACAAAAGTGAAATAAAAAAGCTTAAAGGCTAAATGTAATTTAGAAAAAGTTGCAACGTCGACTAATAAAACAAAGCCGTTTTTCTTTTCTTTCAAACTGTCATTGCTCAAATCATAATATTGAATCAAAATCAATGTTATTATGAATTATTGACCTGTCCAAGGTTCCCATTACTTCACATCAAATATTCCACTAAGAAAAATATTTTTGCGGAAGATTTAGCAATTTTGGTAAATAGATAACCAAAAAATGCATATTTTGTTGTTTTCTTACTGTACCGAAAATGTGAAGTGAAGTCTACTTATATAGCGCTTTTCTCAAGTGACTCAAAGCGCTTTTCAGCGTGACACCCAATATCTAAGTTACTTTTAAAGCAGTGTGGGTGACACTGGGAGCAGGTGGGTAAAGTGTCTTGCCCAAGGACACAACGGCAGTGACTAGGATGGCACAAGCGGGAATCGAACCTGCAACCCTCAAATTGCTGGCACAGCCACTCTACCAACCGAGCTATGCAGCCTCGAAGCGTGACTTCTGAACCGAACCGTGACTTCTGAACCGAGGTACGTACCGAACCAAAGTTTTTGTGTACCATTAGACACTTATTGTTAACTGTTTATTGTGATTTTAACATTTTGTTTACATTGATTGTTTTCCATGTTTGTGTTGACATGTACTTTGATTTCTGCCTTGATGGCTGTGGGAATTTCAAATGAAAATATTAACATTTCATATTTTTTTTCTTCTTGTCAATATTTTCTGTAGGTCATGAAAAATATATAATTATTGAAATCGATCAATATTAAAAATACATATTTCTTGATACAGTATTTAGCCTTATTGCCCAGCCCTCTGTGACCCTCAGGAATCGAACCGTGCGGTGCCCTAAGTTTCACAGCCCTACTGCTGACACAAACAACCTTCTTTTTTCTGACAGCGATCAAACATGTTGAAGTAAGAACCTGCAAAGTTCCTCCGTGCTTTGCAAGTCTTTAGGTTGCCACCAGAGGTGGGTAGAGTAGCCAGAAATTGTACTCAAGTAAGAGTACTGTTACTTTAGAGATTTATTACTCAAGTAAAAGTAAGGAGTAGTCACCCAAATATTTGAGTAGAGGTAAAAAGTATGTTGTGAAAAAACTACTCAAGTACTGAGTAACTGATGAGTAACCTGATTACGGCAACAAATAAAGCACAAAAACATAAAAATAGCAGGAATATCTCTTTAGCAACTAAAACAATAATATATATTAAATAATAGTACATCAAAATAAATGGTAACACCCCAATAAGTTTTTCAACGTTTATCAATTACTTAATGAATGACCAAGTCAAGGTGATCTACCTCATATATACATATACATACACACACATACATATCATTTATACACACATATATCATATATATATATATATATATATATATATATATATATATACATACATTTATATATACAGTATATAATTTATATTTATTTATTTTGCCGTTTTTGTTGACATATTAAAGGTGTTTTAATGAATATACATGCATGTTTAACATATAGATTCCTATCTTTCATGAAGACAAGAATATAAGTTGGTGTATTACCTGATTCTGATGACTTGCATTGATTGGAATCAGACAGTGAAGTGCTGATGACGTCCACGTTTTCAAATGGAGGAGAAAAAAAGTTGCTCTATTCTGTCTAATACCACATGAAAGTCGTTGGTTTTGGGCATCTTATTTGTCCAGCTTCCATATTCGTTTTTATACACTTTACAAGAAATACATTGGCGGCAAACTCCGTAACTTGCTAGCTTGTTTGCGCTGGCTTTCGGAGACTCTTATTTTGTTAGCGCAGGCGCGATGGAGCGGCACTTTTATTGTGAAAACAGGAACTGTGTGATCAGTCTTTAGGCTTTTGACGGGAAGTACGGTTGAAATAAAAAAGTGTCTTTTTTCCTTTACACTTTTGATTGATTGATTGAAACTTTTATTAGTAGATTGTACAGTACAGTACATATTCCGTAGAATTGACCACTAAATAGAAACACCCCAATAAGTTGTTCAACTTGTTTAGGACGGGTCATGTGACCGCCTGGCTCTGTTTGATTGGTCCAACCTCACTAGTGACTGCATGTGATTGGTGAAACGCAGGCATGCGTAAATTCTACTTTGAAGCTCTGTCATTAACCAAAACAAACATGAACAGATCGATAAAAAAAAAAAGTAGCGAATAGCAAGCGGAATGTAGATAAATGGAATGGAGTAAAAGTAGCGTTTCTTCTCTATAAATATACTCAAGTAAAAGTATGTTGCATAAAAACTACTCGTAGAAGTACAATTTATCCCAAAAGTTACTCAAGTAAATGTAACAGAGTAAATGTAGCGCGTTACTACCCACCTCTGCTTGCCACAAAAACAATTCTGACTCATGTCAGCACTCCTGGACCTCTGCTGTTATTCAACGTTTCAGATTGGAAGAACTTGAAGAACGGTGGAAACAGGAAAGAAGACCATGAGTCGGGCCTTGAACCTACAGGCGGTCCCTGAACACATCCTCCCCATGAATGTGTGTGTGTGTGTGTGTGTCCACATGGCGTGAGGACCACCCGGCTTGTTGTCAAAATGGCAGTCCTCGCAGGCGTCTGTTGATGTGGGCTCCACTCCAGTGGGCCACGCTGGCAAAGGCAGTCAAGTGCAAAAACTACTGTCACAACTACTTGGTGTTCATGTACAAGCAATGTTTGAAGTCACATTTTAACTTCATTACCTGTCATACAAGTGTAACAGTCAAGTACCGTGGTGCAGTCTAAGTCTACCTCAACTTAAGACTGCCTCGACTTCAAGGGGAACTGCACTTTTTTTGTTTGGGATTTTGCTTATCGATCACAATAATTATGAAAGACATGAAGACACGTCTTTTTGTTAGGATTCTAAAGATGATAAAAACACTTCCAAGATTCAGCTAAAGAGAGTCACCGTTGTAGCCTTCAAAGTCCTCTAAATCAAAACCTGAGAACTTATCAAAACTCTGTTCTATACTTTTAATCAGAAGGGTTCAATCTCTCTCCTGTGCGAGTTTGAAGCCAAAACAACAAACGCACTCAGAGGAGATAATGTTTGAAGAAAGGTGACCGTTTTTTACAAAACTTTTGTTTTGAAGGGGGCATTGCAAACTTCCTGTTGATTTTGTTGGGGGTTGTCAATCTATGAAATGTAGGTCTAAGCGAGACCTACATAGAGGTTTTCGTTTCATGTCTCTCCGACATTCTTACCGGAAGTTACAAGCAGTTTTGTCTGTGTTTTCTTCCTAGGAGAAGTTTTTTCAGTGTTTTATTCCAAAATAGCGCTAGAGCGCAATTTTGAGTTTTGGGGTTTGGTTTTTTTCATTAGATCGCAATATTCGCCAGTCCTTATGTGTGCGCCAAGTTTGGTGACTTTTGAAGCATTTTAAAGGGGTCAAATTACAGCGCAAAGAGGCAAAAATTGCATTTTTGGCGAAAATTTTATTTTGAAGGGGTTTTTGCCAACTTCCTGTAGATTTCTGCTGAAAGAAGTGAGTGTATGAAAATTGGGTCTAAGTCAGACCTACATAGGAGTTTTTGTTTCATGTCGCTATGACATTCCTAACAGAAGTTACATGCAGTTTTGTCTGTAATTTTTTCCTAGGGGGCGCTAGAGCGCAATTTTCATTTTGGGGGATTGGTTGCTTAATATGTTGGGAAGGTTTGCTATACCGACGTGTGTGTCAAATTTGGTGAGTTTTGAAGCATGTTAAGGGGGTCAAATTACAGCGCGTAGGTGCGGAATAATAATAAAACACAGCAGTTTCAATAGGGTCCTTGGCCCATGGCAAAGGACTCCACAGGGCCAAGGACCCTAATAATAGATGCAGCTTCAAAGTCTGCTCCAACAGAACCTTGGGAGCACACCAGACTATTCCGGTTAAAGTTTGCCACGATCCCTGCCATGTTTGTGCCTAATCTCCTGCCGGGACTAAATATCAACTAACGTGCTGCACAAACTGGAAACACAGGTCAAAAGTGTGTTTTTAAGCGTGTCCGATGGTCCCATGTGAAGAATCCAAACGCTTCAGTACCAGCATCAGAGATTTAAAGAGGTCAAACAGGAACTTACCTGAGTTGGAGTCGGGAAAGGAAAGGTAACAAATGCTCGTTTTCTGAAAAGGGAACCAGATAATGATTTAGGTTTTTGACCGGTTCATTTAACCACACAATGGACAACTCATAGCAAATCATTTCAATGATTGTACTCGATTACTTCCACTCACCTCCTTTTCTGACAGTTTGGAATGATGTGGGTAAATAACCTGCAGGACAGTCGAACACAGTTAGCTGGTTAGTGTTGCACCATGTACAAAATAGATCAGTGTTTCTTAACCATAGGGACAATTGTTGGGTTTCTCAGCTTTGGGCCCCTAAGCGGTCCTCAGTTGTAATACACATTTCCACCACTTGTGGCAGTAATGACAACATCAAACAAACAGAAGAAGTCTGGAGCTAAAGTCATGGAGAAGTTTCTTAAGCGCAAAAATGATGACTAAAGCGTTGAAGCTGTGTTTTCATCCGCACTTTAATTTTATTGACAGTCTAGTTCAGGGGTGTCGAACTCAAATACAGAGTGGGCCAAAATCTTAAACGGAACAAAGCCGCGGGCCAAGGTTGAACAAATTAACCTTTTAAGAGTGACCCGAACAAGTTTTGCATTAAATATTGAACAAGCAAGGCTTATATAACTTTAGCGACATGCAAAATCCAGTTTCAAATAATAATAATTAAAAGAATATCAATGGCATATCAAATAAAATTTCAATAAAAATGTCTTTTTTTCTATTTGAAATCTTCTGAGGTAAATATCAATTTTTTTCCACAGGCTAATAATGAATTTGAAAATAAAATAACAATAATGAATGAACCAAACATTCAAGTCTTGGAGTAGCAAGAGAAAATGCATGAATAAAACGTTAATTATTGGTCAGTTTGGTGGTAGTTTCCCAGAAGAGTTAGTGCTGCAAGGGTTTCTGGGTATTTGTTCTGTTGTGTTACGGTGCGGATGTTCACCCGAAATGTGTTTGTCATTCTTGTTTGGTGTGGGTTCACAGTGTGGCGCATATTTGTAACAGCGCTAAAGTTGTTTATACGGCCACCCTCAGTGTGACCTGTATGGCTGTTGACCAAGTATGCCTTGCATTCACTTGTGTGTGTGTGTGTGTGTGTGTGTAAAAGCCACAAATATTATGTGACACACTGTTAGTATGGAGGAAAAGCGGACGTGACGACAGGTTGTAGAGAACGCTAAAGGCAGTGCCTTAAATGCACGCCCCCAATATAGTTTTCCAGGTGGAAATCGGTAGAAATTAGGGGGAGAATGGTTGCCCCGGGAGATTTTCGGGAGGGACACTGAACTTCGGGAGTCCATCGGGAAAATTTGGAGGATTGGCAAGTATGAGTATTAGCGGTGTTGCAGCGGGCCAGCTCTAATGCTAAATTGATATTGCCTCAAGGGCCAAATTAAATTACACGGCGGGCCAGATTTGGCCCGCGGGCCAGAGTTTGACACCCATGGTCTAGTTCAAGGCCTACTGAAAGCCACTACTAGCGACCACGCAGTCTGAGAGTTTATATATCAATGATGAAATATTAACATTGCAACACATGTCAATAAGGCCGGGTTAGTTTACTAAATTGCAATTTTAAATTTTGCACCGGAGTATCCTGCTAAAACATCGCTGTATGATGACGCGTGCGCATGACGTCACGCATTGTAGAGGACATTTTGTTCCAGCACCGTTCCCAGCTATAAGTCGTCTGTTTAAATCGCATAATTCCACAGTATTCTGGACATCTGTGTTGCTGAATCATTTGCAATTTGTTTAATGAATAATGGAGACGTCAAAGAAGAAAGATGTAGGTGGGAAGCGGTGTATTGCGGCCACCTTTAGCAACACAAACATAGCCGGTGTTTCATTGTTTACATTCCCGAAAGATGACGGTCAAGCTTTTCTATGGAACAGAGCGGTCAAGCGAACACGGTTGGATTGGACCACACACACAAAGTACAGTGTATTATGCAGCGATCATTTCGAAAGATCGTGTTTCGAAGAGGGTCCCTTGCGAAGGGCAGAGATGGGCATCGCCACCACTCGCCGACTGGTGCGGAAGAAAGGTGCGGGGCCGACTTTCAGGTTGTACAGGTACGACTATATAATCTCACTAAAAATAAGCAGATAAGGGATTTTCCAGAATTATCCTTGTAAATTTGTCTAATAACATCTGAATTGCTTTGACAGTATAGTTTTTTTCTAGTCCTTCACTCTCACTTTCCTCATCCACGAATCTTTCATCCTCGCTCAAATTAATGGGGAAATCGTCTCTTTCTCGGTCCGAATCGCTCTCGCTGCTGGTGGCCATGATTGTAAACAATGTTAAGATGTGAGGAGCTCCACAACCCGTGACGTCACGCGCACATCGTCTGCTACTTCCGGTACAGGCAAGGCTTTTTTATGAGCGACCAAAAGTTGCCAACTTTATCGTGGATGTTCTCTACTAAATCCTTTCAGCAAAAATATGGCAATATGGGGAAATGATCAAGTATGACACATAGAATGGAGCTGCTATCCCCGTTTAAATAAGAACATCTCATTTCAGTAGGCCTTTAAGAGGTTGTTCAAGTGAATAGTGCTTACAAAGTACAAGGAAGAAGAATTATGAGAATTACTTTCAACCTTATTGAAAATAACATTCTTCATCTCAGTATGTTAATAATGACTGAATTAATTGATTACATATTACAAATCTGTTCTAAATACTAATTCACAGATGTTATTTTATTATATAAGGTCAGTAAATGATGTATATATTTGTAAACGCTCTGAAGTGGGAAAGGGGTAGGATTAAGTAAGCTTTGCTTCTTTCTACTCCTTTTTGGACATGATGTAAAGCAGGGGTCACCAACACGGTGCCCGCGGGCATCAGGTCGCCTGTGAGGACATGATGAGACGCCCGCTGGCCTGTTCTAAAAATAGCTCAAATAGCAGCACTTACCAGTGAGCTGCCTCTATTTTTTAAATTGTATTTATTTACTAGCAAGCTGGTCTCGCTTTGCTCGACATTTTTAATTCTAAGAGAGACAAAACTCAAATAGAATTTGAAAATCCAAGAAAATATTTGAAAGACTTGGTCTTCACTTGTTTAAATAAATTAATTCATTTTTTTACTTTGCTTCTTATAACTTTCAGAAAGACAATTTTAAAGAAAAAATGCAACCTTAAAAATGATTTTAGGATTTTTAAACACATATACCTTTTTAACCTTTAAATTCCTTCCTCTTCTTTCCTGACAATTTAAATCAATGTTCAAGTAAATTTACTTTTCTTATAGTAAAGAATAATAAGCACATTTTAATTAAATTCTTTATTTCAGCTTCTGTTTTTTCGACGAAGAATATTTGTGAAATATTTCTTCAAACGTATTATTATTAAAATTAAAAAAAATTATTCTGGCAGATCTAGAAAATCTGTAGAATCAAAATTTAAATCTTATTTCAAAGTCTTTTGAACTTCTTTTAAAAATGTTGTTCTGGGAAAATCTAGAAGAAATAATGATTTGTCTTTGTTAGAAATATAGCTTGGTCCAATTTGTTATATATTCTAACAAAGTGCAGATGGGATTTCAACCTATTTAAAACACGTCATCAAAATTGTAAAATTAATCTTAATCAGGAAAAATGACTAATGATGTTCCATAAATAATTTTTTTAACTTTTCAAAATGATTTAAATTAGCTAGTTTTTCTCTTCATTTTTTGGGGGGGTTAAATTTTAAAGAGTCGAAATTGAAGATGAACTCATTCATTCATCCATTTTCTACCGCTTATTCCCTTTTGGGGTCGCGGGGGGCGCTGGCGCCTATCTCAGCTACAATTGGGCGGAAGGCGGGGTACACCCGGACAAGTCGCCACCTCATCACAGGGCCAACACAGATAGACAGACAACATTCATACACTAGGGCCAATTTAGTGTTGCCAATCAACCTATCCCCAGGTGCATGTCTTTGGAAGTGGGAGGAAGCCGGAGTACCCGGAGGGAACCCACGCATTCACAGGGAGAACATGCAAACTCCACACAGAAAGTTCCCGAGCCTGGATTTGAACCCAGGACTGCAGGAACTTCGTATTGTGAGGCAGACGCACTAACCCCTCTGCCACCGTGAAGCCCCTGAAGATGAACTGTTTCAGAATTTAATTTTGTTTTTTCCTTTTTTAAACCGTTCAATTAAGTGTTTATTTCATCATTTATTCTCTACAAAAAACCTTCCGTAAAAGGAAAAAAAATGTACGACGGAATGAGATAGAAATACCAATTATTTCAATATATATATATATATATATATATATATATATATATATATATATATTAAATGTAAATTGAGCAAATTGGCTATTTCTGGCCATTTATTGAAGTGTGTATCAAACTGGTAGCCCTTGGCATTAATCAGTACCCAAGAAGTAGCTCTTGCTTTCAAAAATGATATGAAACTGTGATGTATTGTGAAGTGAAGTGAATTATATTTATATAGCGCTTTTCTCTAGTGACTCAAAGCGCTTTACATAGTGAAACCCAATATCTAAGTTACATTTAAAGCAATGTGGGTGGCACTGGGAGCAGGTGGGTAAAGTGTCTTGCCCAAGGACACAACGGCAGTGACTACGATGGCAGAAGCGGGAATCGAACCTGCAACCCTCAAGTTGCTGGCACGGCCGCTCTACCAACCGAGCTATAGTTAAATTTTAAAGAGTCGAAATTGAACATAAACTATATTTCAAAATTTTATTTTCTCCTCTTTTAAACCGTTCAAAGTGTGTTTTCATCATTTATTCTCTACAAAAAACCTTCCGTAAAAGGAAAAAAAATGTATATTAAAAAATACCCATTTTTTAAATAAATATATATATTTATTTATTAAAGGTAAATTGAGCAAATTGGTTATTTCTGGCCATTTATTTACGTGTGTATCAAACTGGTAGCCCTTGGCATTAATCAGTACCCAAGAAGTACTGAAAAACAATTAAAAAGAAAAGAAACACGTGTATATTTAGTTGTTGATAAGCAGTAAGTGGCCATCTTAAAGGGGCAGTAGGGTCTCTCGTCCGGGAAATAGCCGGATCCCCAAATACAGAACAACTTTTAGAGCCATGTTGTTGTGGACATTTGTGTCTCTCACCTCCACAGCTTGTCCCAGCTCCAGGTCGAAGCCCACCACACAGATGCAGTGCAGCCAGGCAGAGAAGCGGTCCCAGGGCAGCAGCAGCACGGTGTCCCCCGGCTCCTCGTCGCCCCCAGGCCCGGCCGGCAGCGTCATCTCCTCGGCCGGAGAGATACTACTAGCGTCGTGGTCGTCCACATCCTCCGGCTCTTCCACCGGCTCCCCGAGCTCCTGCGGGCCTCGCAGAGCCATGCCGACGGCCCGAGAGAATGTTGTTGTTGTTGTTGTTTTCTTCTTCTTCTTCTTCTTCTTCCTCCCAAAGTCTGCTGATGTTGTTGATGTCCGCTCCTGCAGCACTTAGCGACTTAGCTAGCACTTAGCAACTTAGCTCGCCGAAGATGCAGGAGACATCCGAGAGCGGGAGTGACGTACGGACATGACGTCATCACGTCACTTCTGAGTTGCGTTCAAGGCAAGATCGGAAATTTTACAACACCTGTCTAGTTTTTTTTTGTTTTGTTTTGTTTTTTTAAAGGTTTATTTATAAATTTCAACAATTACAAACAGTAAGTCAAACAACAATATAAAACATTATAAAACATTATGAAAACAGTACAAAACAGCGCCAGGGGGGTTGTAAGTTCAAAATAATAAAAATAGAATACAAAAATATATCCATTTCCATCCATCCATTTTCTACCGCTTATTCCCTTTCGGGGTCGCGGGGGGCGCTGGCGCCTATCTCAGCTACAATCGGGCGGAAGGCGGGGTACACCCTGGACAAGTCGCCACCTCATCGCAGGGCCAACACAGATAGACAGACAACATTCACTCTCACATTCACACACTAGGGGCAATTTTAGTGTTGCCAATCAACCTATCCCCAGGTGCATGTCTTTGGAGGTGGGAGGAAGCCGGAGTACCCGGAGGGAACCCACGCATTCACAGGGAGAACATGCAAACTCCACACAGAAAGATCCCGAGCCTGGATTTGAACCCAGAACAGCAGGATACAAAAAAATATATATATATAATAAACAAAATGCAAAGCCGTAGGCTTATTCAGATTCATCAACAACTTCAATCAATGTTTATTTATATAGCCCCAAATCACAAATGTCTCAAAGGACTGCACAAATCATTACGACTACAACGTCCTCGGAAGAACCCACAAAAGGGCAAGGAAAACTCACACCCAGTGGGCAGGGAGAATTCACATCCAGTGGGACGCCAGTGACAATGCTGACTATGAGAAACCTTGGAGAGGACCTCAGATGTGGGCAACCCCCCCCCCTCTAGGGGACCGAAAGCAATGGATGTCGAGCGGGTCTAACATGATACTGTGAAAGTTCAATCCATAGTGGCTCCAACACAGCCGCGAGAGTTCAGTTAAAGTGGATCCAAGACAGCAGCGAGAGTCCCGTCCACTGGAAACCATCTCAAGCGGAGGCGGATCAGCAGCGTAGAGATGTCCCCAACCGTTACAAGCGATTGGGGACACAGCATCATCGTTTTCACATCTTTTTTGTTGTTAGAGGTAGAGAGCGTTTTAATGTAAAGTTCCAGATCTTTTTTAAAGGCACAAAAGATAGGACGGGTATTAAGAAACTTACATTTATGAATATAAAACTTAGCCAATAAAATAATGAGGATGCAAAGGTAGAATTCCTTTTCAAATTTGTGTTCATACAGTGTAAAACCAAAAATCACATCTTTAAAGTAAAGCACACATTTGTCATAAATATTGTCCAGGACACCTGTCTAGTGTTGTCATCCCCTCTTTTGGGAAGAGGTCAACAATATGATTAAAATCTTATTTCAAAGTCTTTTGAATTTCTTTTAAAAAAATTGTTCTGGAAAATTTACAAGAAATAATGATTTTTCTTTGTTAGAAATATAGCTAGGTCCAATTTGTTATATATTCTAACAAAGTGCAGATTGGATTTTAACCTATTTAAAACATGTCATCAAAATTCTAAAATTAATCTTAATGAGGAAAAATGACTAATGATGTTCCGTGAATTATTTTTTTAATTTTTCAAAAATATTCAAATTAGCTAGTTTTTCCTCTTCATTTTTTGGGGGGTTAAATTTTAAAGAGTCGAAATTGACTATGAACTGACATGCAAGATGGTTGAAATACAAACCCCGTTTCCATATGAGTTGGGAAATTGTGTTAGATGTAAATATAAACAGAATACAATGATTTGCACATCCTTTTCAACCCATATTCAGTTGAATATGCTACAAAGACAACATATTTGATGTTCAAACTCATAAACATTTTTTTTTTTTTTGCAAATAATCATTAACTTTAGAATTTGATGCCAGCAACACGTGACAAAGAAGTTGGGAAAGGTGGCAATAAATACTGATAAAGTTTAGGAATGCTCATCAAACACTTATTTGGAACATCCCACAGGTGTGCAGGCTAATTGGGAACAGGTGGGTGCCATGATTGGCTATAAAAACAGCTTCCCAAAAAATGCTCAGTCTTTCACAAGAAAGGATGGGGCGAGGTACACCCCTTTGTCCACAACTGCGTGAGCAAATAGTCAAACAGTTTAAGAACAACCTTTCTCAAAGTGCAATGGCAAGAAATTTAGGGATTTCAACATCTACGCTCCATAATATCATCCAAAGGTTCAGAGAATCTGTAGAAATCACTCCACCTAAGCGGCATGACCAGAAACAAACATTGAATGACCGTGATCTTCGATCCCTCAGACGGCACTGTATCAAAAACCAACATCAATCTGTAAAGGATATCACCACATGGGCTCAGGAACACTTCAGAAAACCACTGTCACTAAATACAGTTGGTCGCTACATCTGTAAGTGCAAGTTAAAGCTCTACTATGCAAAGCCAAACCCATTTATCAACAACATCCTGAAACGCCGCCAGCTTCTCTGGGCCCAAGATCATCTAAGATGGACTGATGCAAAGTGGAAAAGTGTTCTTTGGTCTGACGAGTGCACGTCTCAAATTGTTTTTGGAAATATTTGACATTGTGTCATCCGGACCAAAGGGTAAGCGAACCATCCAGACTGTTATCGACGCAAAGTGGAAAAGCCAGCATGTGTGATGGTATGGGGGTGCATTAGTGCCCAAGGCATGGGTAACTTACATATCTGTGAAGGCACCATTAATACTGAAAGGTACATACAGGTTTTGGAGCAACATATGCTGCCATTTAAGCGCCGTCTTTTTCATGGACGCCCCTGCTTATTTCAGCAAGACAATGCCAAGCCACATTCAGCACGTGTTACAACAGCGTGGCTTCGTAGTAAATGAGTGCGGGTACTTTCCTGACCCACCAGCAGTCCAGACCTGTCTCCCATGGAAAATGTGTGGCGCATTATGAAGCGTAAAATACGACAGCGGAGACCCCGGACTGTTGAAGGACTGAAGCTCTACATAAAACAAGAATGGGAAAAAATTCCCCTTTTAAAGCTTCAACAATTAATTTCCTCAGTTCCCCAACGTTTATTGAGTGTTGTTAAAAGAAAAGGTGATGTAACACAGTGGTGAACATGCCCTTTCCCAACTACTTTGGCATGTGTTGCAGCCATGAAATTCTAAGTAAATTATTATTTGAAAAATAAAAATAAGTTTATGAGTTTGAACATCAAATATGTTGTCTTTGTAACATATTCAACTGAATATGGGTTGAAAAGGATTTTCAAATCATTGTATTCTGTTTATATTTACATCTAACACAATTTCCCAACTCATGTGGAAACGTGGTTTGTAAAAAAATGTGTATATCAGTGTTAAGCACCAGCCACTGAAACAAGATGAGGGATCCAGCTTTATTAATACTTGATACAAATGTTCTCCACCAGAGCTTGGTGACTTTCTGAAACCCAACAAAGATTCCCAGTCAGCATTGATTCCCTCTCAGCTTCCAAGACACATTTCTTGACCTCTAAGCAGAATTCGATCCCCCTCACAAATGATCGACCGCCTCTAAATCAACTCACCGGTGGCGATGCCTTACAGGGAAACTGTGAAATATTTCAACCTAGTGTTACATTTGCGACATATTCATTTAAAATGATATATAGTCCCTGCCACCGTGGTCAAGTATTTGCACTTGAGGCCCGGCTGGAATAATATGTGGTACCTTAGTCTGGTAACTAGTGTTTATTTTACTGTGTAATGATAAGAATTTTGAAAAATGTCTATATATATATATATATATATATATATATATATATATATATATATATATATATATATATATATATATATATATATATATACCGTGGAGAGGGGCAGCTGGCGAACGAGCAGTGGGGCAGGGCACGATGGCGGCAAGGAGGCGGAGAATGCGGCCGAGCGGAAAGGTGGGGCGTGCCGGGAGCGACGCGACAAGCGAGATCAGGTGCGTGGCTCGCACACCGGGACACAATCAATGAATCGCCTCTGGCTGTACAAAAGGCCAGCAGCCAAGGAGGGCGAGGCAGAAGGAGGAGGAGAGCCCGCAGCAGAACCTGAGTATCGAAAGCAACAGAGATCAATACCACGACGACAAGGCCGACTGAAGCAACTGAGAAGCGAGCAGCAGAGAAGGAGCTGAAAAGCGACCCGACCTGAAGACAAGCTTTGATTGAAAAATAAAGCGAGTCAAACTTGCTCGAAAGAAATGTCCTTCCTTGATGGTCCATTGAACCCGCACGACAGCGAGAGACTGTCATATATATCCATATATATATATATATATAGATATATATGTATATTATTTTCAACATACACCTCTAACACAGTTATCGTTGGTATTATGTTCTGTTCCCATATATATATATCCATCCATCCATCCATCCATTTCCTACCGCTTATTCCCTTTCGGGGTCGCGGGGGGCGCTGGCGCCTATCTCAGCTACAATCGGGCGGAAGGCGGGGTACACCCTGGACAAGTCGCCACCTCATCGCAGGGCCAAAACAGATATGTGTTTTTTTATTATTTGTTTATTTTTCTTTATGTATTTTAAAAGTTTGTAAACAGAGAATGTGTTGCCATTTGGGCTCACATTATGTTTACACCTGTTGTTGTCTGCAAATACGCACCGTGTAAACATTGTAAACACGTTGTGTGTTACTTGTCTTGGTTGTAAAAAAAATACATAAAAAGAAGATTTGACCCAAAAAAAAGACATTGTTATCGATGAAAAAAATAAACTACAGTGTATTCGGAAAGTATTCACAGCGCCTCACTTTTTCTACATTTTGTTTCGTTATAGCCTTCTTCCAAAATGGAATACATTCATATGTGTCCTCAAAATTCTACACACAATACCCCATAATGGAAATGTGAAAACGTTTATTTGCTTTTTTTTTTTTTGCAAATTAAAAAAAACAAAAAAACAAAACAAAAACACATGTACAGCCTTTGCTCAATACTTTGCAACTAAAAAAACGTCTTCACATTGTCATTATCAGGTATAGTGTGTAGAATTTTGAGAAAAAAACCGATATTAGTCCATTTTGGAATTAGGCTGTGGAAAAAGTGAAGCGCTTTAAATACTTTCCAGATGCACTGCAAGTATGCGATTACTATATTGCTTGAATTAGAATAAACATCATGAAATTGGGATTGTTGGTGATCAGTATTTGAAGTATAAAACACATTTCTGTGAATAAAAAAGTATTGTTCTCTTTCAAAATAACATGTTCCTAATGTGTTATATTAAATTATTTTATTGTTTCTTTACCCACAAACTAGTCACTTTTTCCAAATTCTGTTATGTTATAGCCTTTTATTCCAAAATGGAATACATTCATACGTGTCCTCAAAATTCTACACACAATACCCCATAATGAAAATGTGAAAAAAGTTGTTTGAAATTTTTTGCAAATGTATTGAAAATAATAAATAAATGGGTTGTACTTGTATAGCGCTTTTCTACCTTCAAGGTACTCAAAGCGCTTTGACACTACTTCCACATTTACCCATTCACACACACATTCACACACTGATGGAGGGAGCTGCCATGCAAGGCGCCAACCAGCACCCATCAGGAGCAAGGGTGAAGTGTCTTGCTCAGGACACAACGGACGTGACGAGGTTGGTACTAGGTGGGATTTGAACCAGGGACACTCAGGTTGCGCACGGCCACTCTCCCACTGCGCCACGCCGTAAAATAAAAGCGAAAACACGTACATAGGTATTCACAGCCTTTCCTCAATACTTTTTTTCTAAAAAAAAAAAAAACGTTTCACATTGTCATATTTGTGTTGGCCCTGCGATGAGGTGGCGACTTGTCTAAGGTGTACACCGCCTTCCTCCCAAATGCAGCTGAGATAGGCTCCAGCATCTCCCACGACATCAAAACGGGTAGAATGTAGAAAATGGATGGATGGATGGATGGATGGATTATCGGGTATTGTGTGTAGAATTTTGAGGACAAAAAATAATTTAGCCCATTTTTGAATTAGGCTGTGGAAAAAGTGAAGCACTTTGAATACTTTCTGGATGCACTGCAAGTATCCTATTACTATATTGCATGAATTAGAATAAACATCATGAAATTGGGATTGTTGGTGATCAGTATTTGAAGTGTAAAACACATTTCTGTGAATAAAAAAATGTCTCATTCTCTTTCAAAAGAACATTTTACTAATGTATTGTATTCAATAGTTACTATTGTTTATTTGCCCTCAAATTATTTATTTCCTTACCATATAATGACTATGTTACTGATTTAAATGACATATCACATTTGTGAATGTGGTGCCAGCTCAGTTGATGTCATCGGGTCCCTGAACGCACCGCCACTCGGCTCTCTGCCTTTACTATGACCGCCACGACTCGCCGAGGAGGACAACTTCTACATCCCGACCTGGTGCCTCGGCACACTTTTATTCCAAACTGGAATACATTCACATGTGTCCTCAAAATTCTACACACAATACCCCATAATGAAAATGTGACAAAAGTTGTTTGAAATTTTTTTGCAAATGTATTGAAAATAAAATAAAAAGCAAAAACACGTACATACATGTATTCACAGCCTTTGCTCAATACTTTGTTTCTAAAAAAAAATTTTTTCACATTGTCATATTTGTGTTGGCCCTGCCATGAGGTGGCGACTTGTCTAAGCCAGGGGTCGGGAACATTTTTGGCTGAGAGAGCCATGAAAGCCAAATATTTCACAAAGTATTTCCGTAAGAGCCATATAACATTTTTCAACACTGAATACAACTAAATTTGTGCATTTTTAAGTATGACCAACATTTGTAGAGTATAATAAGTCTCTTATTCTTTTTAACAACATTGTTATTATAAAAGTTAACCAATAATACATATAATACTTCTTACCATTAATGCGACATCTTCAACAGGTGCGGTAAAAAACGGATGGTTGGATTAAAATGCATGAGAATGTTTTATAATTTGAATGTTATTTTTGAAACTGTGATTACCAGCGGAATTATTCATTACTTATCGTGTTAAGCAATGTCGGCTAAGATTTATCTGAGAGCCAGATGCAGTCATCCTGCTCCAGAGCCATAGGTTCCCTACCCGTGGTTTAAGCATTAGACAACTTTTTACCTGCACCCTGCCTCCCGCTGTTTCCCACATCTACAAAGCAATTAGCTACCGACTGCCACCTACTGATATTGAAGAGTATTACACGGTTACTCGGCATAGCTCGGTTGGTAGAGTGGCCGTGCTAGCAACCTGAGGGTTCCAGGTTTGATACAGTATCCGCTTCCGCCATCCTAGTCACTGCCATTGTGTCCTTGGGCAAGACACTTTACACACCTTCCCCCAGTGCCACCCACACTGCTTTAAATGTAACTTAGAAATTGGGTGTCACTTTGTAAAGCGATTTGAGTCACTAGAGAAAAGCGCTATATAAATATAATTATCTGAGAGCCATATGTAGTCATCAAAAGAGCCACATCTGGCTCTAGAGCCATAGGTTCCCTACCCCTGGTCTAGGGTGTACACCGCCTTCCGCCCAATTGCAGCTGAGATAGTCTCCAGAAACCCCTGCGCGACCTCAGAAAGGGACAAGCGGAAGAAAATGGATGGATGGATGGATTATCGGGTATTGTGTGTAGAATTTTGAGGACAAAAAATAATTTAGCCCATTTTTGAATTAGGCTGTGGAAAAAGTGAAGCACTTTGAATACTTTCTGGATGCACTGCAAGTATGTGATTTCTATATTTTATGAATTAGAATAAACATCATGAAATTGGGATTGTTGGTGATCAGTATTTTAAGTATAAAACACATTTCTGTGAATAAAAAGATATTCTCATTCTCTTTCAAAAGAACATTTTTCTAATGTATTATATTCAATAGTTACTATTGTTTATTTACCCACAAACTATGTATTTCCTTACCAAATAATGACTATGTTACTGATTTAAACCAGTGGTCCCCAACCTTTTTGTATCCGCGGACCGGTCAACGCTTAATAATTTGTCCCGCGGCCCGGGGAGGGGGTGTCCTTTTTTTTTCTTTTTCTTTTTTTTCTTCTTTGTCATGAAAAAGGGACGTTTTTGTCATGAAAAAGGGAGTTTTTTGTGGTCGGTGCACTATTTGTAAGTGTACATTGTGTTTTTTATGTCGATTTAATAAATATATATATATATATATATATATATATTATTTTTTATTTTATTTTTTATAAAAAATTATTCTGCGGCCCGGTGGTTGGGGACCACTGATTTAAATGACATCACATTTGTGAATGTGGTGCCAGCTCAGTTGATGTCATCGCGTCCCTGAACGCACCGCCAGTCGGCTCTCTGCTTTCACTATGGCCGCCACGACTCGCCGAGGAGGACAACTTCTACATCCCGACCAGGAAACTGTGCCGAGGCAATAAGTTGCCGCAGCCGCCCTCCCTGGAGCACAACGAGGCGATGACAGCGCAGTCGGTCGGCGGCGAGTGCTGACGTTTCCCACCCCCGCCCGTGGACGTTAACGCGGCACGCGGAGCCATATAAAGAAACTCCCCTGCTTTATTTTTCCGCGACCGTGCCTGTCACTTTAGCCGGCTAGCTGCCGTACTTACACTGCCGTCTTCCGGCCAACGCGCCGCACTCGCGGGGAAAAAGACGGGACTATGCTTTTTTGGTTTCCACTTGGAACGGGACCTGCTCGAGGCGGGTGCGGAGAGAACGTCCGGAGGGCCCCCCGCGGATAAGTTTGTGAGCGCTCATTAGCCTAGCCTAGCCTAGCCTAGCCTAGCCAATTAGCATTTTAGTTACACAAGCCGCGCTGCTAATCCACACATCATCATCGGCATTACCGGGGGTTACTTCAAGGAGCCGAGGGTGGGGGATTTAACCCCGCTACTTAGCACACCCTGCAGCCCTTCTGTTCATCCCCTTCCTGACGGTTGTTTTTTTATTGGAATAACAATTGCAAACTGTCAGATTGTGTAAGAAACACAAAACTGCAGCTTTCACCGGGGTGGTGTCTGATGTGTATGCAAACTTATTTGCAAACTGTCAGATTGTGTAGTAAATACAACACTGCAGCGTTCACCGGGTTGGTGTCTGATTTGTAAGCAAACTTAATTGCAAACTGTCAGATTGTGTAGTAAATACAAAACTGCAGCGTTCACCGGGGTGGTGTCTGATGTGTATGCAAACTTAATTGCAAACTGTCAGATTGTGTAGTAAATACAACACTGCAGCGTTCACCGGGTTGGTGTCTGATTTGTAAGCAAACTTAATTGCAAACTGTCAGATTGTGTAGTAAATACAAAACTGCAGCGTTCACCGGGGTGGTGTCTGATTTGTAAGCAAACTTAATTGCAAACTGTCAGATTGTGTAGTAAATACAAAACTGCAGCGTTCACCGGGGTGGTGTCTGATTTGTAAGCAAACTTAATTGCAAACTGTCAGATTGTGTAAGAAATACAAAACTGCAGCGTTCACCGAGGTGGTGTCTGATTTGTAAGCAAACTTAATTGCAAACAGTCAGATTGTGTAGTAAATACAAAACTGCAGCGGTCACCGGGGTGGTGTCTGATTTGTAAGCAAACTTAATTGCAAACAGTCAGATTGTGTAGTAAATACAAAACTGCAGCGGTGGTGTCTGATGTTGATTCAAACTGCAAGAATGGACGCTGTATTTTGTTGAAGTTGGACTTGGACATGCTATTGACTTTGGTGGACAAGTGGGCAGTTTGAACAGAGGACACACCGAGGGCTAAAAGATCTCATTAGTAGTTGCAACCCCCTCCCTCCCCCTCTCCCTTTCACACCTCCCCTGCAGTACTGGAATAGTTTGATGGACGCGGGGGGCTGTTTGCCAGACGGTCCCTTCTATAGTCAGTCATGTATGTCTTGACACATACACCTAGTGCCTGCTGTCGGAACCCGGTGTGGGTTTGTCCGTGGACGACTCCTTCACAAACACAAGACAATGCGTATTAGTTAGTGCCTAGCCAGAGACTGCGTTGGAGATTAACCTTAACCACGCTGCCTACACACAGGCCAGCAGGCCACTGATTATTAGTCGTCGAGGAATTTGACGTTGACGCCTGCCACTCTGGATCAAGAAAACCCGCCCCTCGTGTCCGGTTGGAGTAACACCCTCAAGCCCAAATCAATGCCTTCAGCGCTGGCCGTGTTCGCCTGCCGACCCAACTCGCACCCGTTCCAGGAGAGGCATGTGTACCTGGATGAGCCCGTCAAGATCGGCAGGTCGGTGGCTCGGTGTCGGCCGGCCCAGAACAACGCCACCTTCGACTGCAAGGTGCTGTCCAGGAACCATGCCTTGGTTTGGTTCGACCACAAGACCGGCAAGGTAAGACCAGATGACGACTACTAATCCTTTTGTGTCATTTCTCTTGTTTCCCAATCCTCTGGGTTTTAGATACCGTACTTCCCGGGCTTTGAAGTTCACCGGTGTTAAAGCCGCACAAAAAACATTTTTGAAGAAATCAACATTATTAAATATATTAACTGCAGCAGATCTTAAACCGCCGATACAACATACTTGCCAACCTTGAGACCTCCGAATTCTGGAGATGGGGGGTTTGGTGGTAGCGGGGGGGTGTTTATTGTAGCGTCCCGGAAGAGTTAGTGCTGCAAAGGAATGTGGGTATTTTTTCTGTTGTGTTACGGTGCGGATGTTCTCCCGAAATGTGTTTGGTGTGGGTTCACAGTGTGGCGCATATTTGTAACAGTGTTTAAAGTTGTTAATACGGCCACCCTCAATGTGAGTGTATGGCTGTTTATCAAGTATGGATTGCATTCACTTGTGTGTGTGTGTGTGTGTGTGTGTGTGTGTGTAAAAGCCGCATATATTATGTGACCGGGCTGGCAAACTATTTGCATGGAGGAAAAGCGGATGTGGCAACAGGTTGTGGAGGATGCGAAAAGTAGTGCCTGTAAGGCACGCCCCTAATATTGTTGTCCGGGTGGAAATCGGGAGAAATTCAGGAGAATGGTTGCCCCGGGAGATTTTCGGGAGGGGCACTGAAATTTGGGAGTCTCCCGGGAAAATCGTGAGTGTTGGCAAGTAAGCGATGCAACCCCGTTTCAAAATATTTTGAAATTGTTACTTACATGGATTAATTGTTTTCAAAACGGTGCTTGTCTCACAGCAGTAAAACGGCGAGAAAACAAAACAGAAGTCATGGTCATGGACCCACTAGATGTGGGAGCCAGCTTTCCAATCAGCTAAATGCACTCAATACCTCCACAGTGACATCTACTCAAACAGTACGAAAAGCATGCCATTATAATTTAATATTACTAACACACACACAAACTTTGAAATGAGCACATTTGCAATTGCTAACGGCGCTAGCTTGATTACGTTACGATAGCCCGTACAAAGATGCACAAAATAAATAGTTTTAGTTATATTGTAAAAATTAAAAAACATTGCATGGATTGATGAGTGAGGAATTATTTTGAGCAGAACCACTATGGACAAATTGTAGACAAAACTGGACTTCCGGTTCAAGGTAAGAAGCAGGGAGTACATTTTCAACCAACAGCAACTGCAATGAGCGAACTCTTCCAAAAGATGGCGCCATGGCACAAACAATAACACACCTTTTCTGTGTCTCTGTCGGTGTTAAAAAAAACTATTTGTTGAATATAAAACATGGCCTTTAGAGAAGAGAAATTCCTAAATTAGCGTCAGTTTTCTAAGCCACAGGGTTTAAAGCGTTGGAAAAAAGTTGCGGCTTACAGTCTGGAAAGTACGGTGCATTTGACTTTAAAGGGGGCCCTATTATGCGAACACAACTTTTCTTACCTATTGGTACCTGCTGTTGTGTATTTGGGATCTGCATAAGTCCCGAAAACTTGAAATCAAGCCATAGAGACATTGCGGGGATAATTATAAAATAATCTTGCCTTCCTTCCTATCCATATATAGTATAAATGTACCCAGCATGCCTTGTGTGCGTCCCCGATTGTAGTCTGCGCTTCGGTCAATTAGTTTGTTTTTTTTCGTTATCCTCTTGTTGTGGAGCATGCATCCTCCGCTGTTGTCATCTCTTATACAAAGTAGCACTAAAAACTACAACAAAGTTGGTGTTGAGATGACGAGGTCAAAGTGGAGGCACGTTAATAAGACCCGCCCACAAAACGGCCACCACATGCTATGTTGACCACAAGGAAGTGTTCTAAATGTAAAACAAATATCATAATATGACCCCTTTTAGGTCACGTTCGTCAAGTGGTATTTTCACATTTCTGGTCCGACCTTTTATATTTTTGAGCCCAAACAAAGATAATGAGTAATAGGTCTTAGAAGCCTGATGTAGCTTTATTGGAACACTATGGCATCAGCAGCATTGCTAGGTGCTAAACATACAAACTAACCATAATAAAATAAACACTTACTGATATATTTTCTCTCTTACTGGGTTGTAGACCAGGGGTAGGGAGCCTATGGCTCAGGAGCCAGATGTGGCTCTTTTGATGACTGCATCTGGCTCTCGGATAAATCTGAGCTGGCATTGCTTAATACGATAAATAATGAATAATTCCACTTGTAATCACAGTGTTAAAAATAATGTTCAAAATATAAAACATTCTCATGCATTTTTAATCCATCCATCCGTTTCTACCGCACCTGTTCAAGAAGTTGCGTTAATGGTAAGAAGTTATTTATTTATTATTGGTTAGTGTGTTGCTTGCCCTCCTGGGGGTTCTTCAGACCACCAAGCACCGACATGAGAGCCTGTTTCAGGGTTACAATATTGTTCTATTTTTCAAGAAGTCCCTCAGTTGCTTTCCAGCAATTGTATTATTCTCTTTCGTTTTCGCTCACGCTCTGGCTCAAGCCCCAACCCCGTCTCTCCTCCTGGCTGCTGCTTATAAATAAATAAATGGGTTGTACTTGTATAGCGCTTTTCTACCTTCAAGGTACTCAAAACGCTTTGAAACTACTTCCACATTTACCCATTCACACACTGATGGAGGGAGCTTATAACAGAGTGACAGGTGATTAGATTACAAGGCCCAGGTGGGCCATCTACACACCTGTCGCTGATTTAGAGGCCGGTCCTGGCACACCCCAGTTCACTGCAGGCCCACAGGCCACGCCCCTTCCACAGTTAGCTTCAGAATAACAATGTTATTACAAAGAATAAGAGACCTATTATACTCTAGAAATGTTGGTCTTACTTAATAATGCACGCGTTTAGTTGTGTTCAGTGTTAAAAAAATATTATATGGCTCTTACGGAAATACATTTTAAAATATTTGGCTTTTTGGCTCTCTCAGCCAAAAGGTTCCCGACCCCTGTTGTAGACCGATGGAGCTCTTACATAATCCCGCATAGATGAAGAATCAATTCCAATCCTAACAAAGGGTTACTACGTCTTGTTCAGCATCTCGGGGGATGTGAAAGTGGACCAGCCTGTCAGGTGAGCGATGCATGAACTATAATGTAGAATTTATTTTAAGCAAGTTTAAGACGAATTAGAAGCAGCCGCTGTTTTATTGTAGATAGTACTTTATTGATTCCTTCAGGAGAGTTCCCTCAGGAAAATTAAAGTGTGTCAACAATAGCAGCGTAAGAAAATAGTCCCTTTGCATTACCGCTTATAATAACAATATCACCCATATTTGGTTAATTGTCAGATCACGACATGTAAATGGAGTATTGTTGGTGCTTTCTGGATGTTTTTAGAGGGTTTTATGGGCGCAATAGAGGACCCCTCCATCTATTGACTCAATTGTTAGCTATTTATTTACGGTTTTGAATTCATAAAAAAGCCAAGCCTGTATGTTCTTGTCCTACATAAGGATTATGAATGATACACAGTACACCTCTTTCTAATTATTGGCATATTTCCAGTATGACTGATCTAATAATATGGTCAGAGTGCAGAGGCGTTGCTACACTCAGTGATGTAGAATCTATGGACATTGCCGAAGAACATTCAAACTGGCCGACTTGTGGCATTTTGTGATGTTTAGACAGTATTTTCACATACTTTGCGGATTGTAAATACAATTTTGGACATGGTTTAATGCAGTGGTTCTCAACCGTGAAGATTTTTTAAATTCAATTACCCCCTAATCAGAGCAAAGCATTTTTGGTTGAAAAACAAAGAAGTAAAATACAGCACTATGTCATCAGTTTCTGATTTATTCAATTGTATAACAGTGCAAAAAAATTGCTCATTTGTTGTGGTCTTTCTTGAACTATTTGGGAAAAGGATATGAAAAAAACTAAAAACTTGTTGAAAAATAAATAAAGATTTCTACACAGAAGTAATCATCAACTCAAAGTGCCCTTTTTGAGGATTGTAATAGAGATCCATATGGATTCATCAACTTAATTCTAAGCATTTCTTCACAAAAAAGAAATGTTTAACATCAATATTTATGGAACATGTCCACAAAAAATCTAGATGTCAACACTGAGTATTGCATTGTTGTATTTTTTTTTCACAGTTTATGAACTTACATTCATATTTTGTTGAAGTATTATTCAATAAATATATTTATAAAGGATTTTTGAATTGTTGCTATTTTTAGAAAATTTAAAAAAAATCTCACGTACTCCTTGGCATACCTTCAAGTACCCCCAGGGGTACACGTACCCCCATTTGAGAACCACTGGTTTATGAAACACATATAAAGTCAACTTGTTTTTCCAGTCTGCTGCTACTTGAAACAAGTCAACTATGTGTGCATGTGCAAGGTGCAATACACCTGTTATGTCATCATTTTGGAGCGACCACACAGATCAATCACTGTTTTTATTCATTACAAGTACACTCAGTATATGCATCCATCCATTTTCTACTCTCTGTCCCTATGATAACATTTAAAATAATAGTAATAAACTAGGCCTTGGCGATTTGTTTTTACTAAACATTATATTTTCGATTTTCCCCCCCCTACTTTTTGAAAGAAACCAATGTATACAGCATTTTTCGGAGTATAAGCCGCACCGGCCGAAAATGCATATTAAAGAAGAAAAAAAAACCATATATAAGTCGCACCGGAGTTGAAGTCGCATTTTTTGGGGAAATTTGTTTGATAAAACCCTGTTTAACACCAAGAATATACATTTGAAAGGCAATTTAAAATAAATAAAGAATAGTGAACAACAGGCTGAATAAGTGTACGTTATATGAGGCATAAATAACCAACTGAGAAGGTGCCTGCTATGTTAACGTAACACATTATGGTTAGAGTCATTCAAATAACTATAACATGTAGAACGTGCTATAACTTTACCAAACAATCTGTCACTCCTAATCGCTAAATCCCACGAAATCTTATACTTCTAGTCCATGGGTGTCAAACTCTGTCCCGCGGGCCAAATATGGCCAGCCGTGTATTTTCATTTGGCCCTTGAGGCAATATCAAATTAACATTAGAGTTGGCCCGCCGGTGTTATACAGCGGCGGTGTCGCTGTAACACCACATTCACCGCGAATACTCATACTTGCTCCCCCCCCCTGATTTTCCAAGGAGACTCCCAAATTTCAGTGCCCCTCACGAAAATCACAGGGGGCAACCATTCTCCCAAATTTCTCCCGATTCCCACCTGGACAACAATATTGGGGGCGTGCCTTAAAGGCACTGCCTCAAGCTTCCTCTAAAACCTTTCGTCACGTCCGCTTTTCCTACGTAGAAACAGCGTGCCGGCCTAGTCACATGATATATGTGGCTTTTACACACACACGCACACACAAGCTAATGCAATGCAAGTTTGGTCAACAGCCATACAGGTCACACTGAGGGTGGCCGTACAAACAACTTTAAGACTGTTACAAACATGCGCCACACTGTGAACCAACACTAAACGAGGAATGACAAGCAAATTTCGGGAGAACATCCGCACTGTAACACAACATAAACACAACACAACAAATACACAGAACCCCTTGCAGCATTAACTCTTCCTGGATGCTACAATATAAACATTTATTATTAGCCTGTGGGAAAAGTTTATTTTGATATTTACCTGAGAAGGCTGCAAATATAAAAGAGGCATTCAATTTCTATTTAAATTTGATTTGATATGCCGTTGCTATTTTTAAATCATTAGTATTATTTGAAACTGGATTTTGCATGTCACTATAAAGTTATATAAGTCTCGCTTGTTCAATATTCAATACAAAACTTGTTTGGGTCCCTATTAAAAGGTTAATTTGTTCAACCTTCGCCCGCGGCTTTGTTCAGTTTAAAATTTTGGCCCACTCTGTATTTGAGTTTGACACCCCTGGTCTAGTCTCTTACGTGAATGAGCTAAATAATATTCTTTGATATTTTACGGTAATGTGTTAATAATTTCACACATAAGTCGCTCCTGAGTATAAGTCGCACCTCCGGCCAAACAATGAAAAAAACTGCAACGTTTATTTCGAAAAATACGGTACATGGAAAATTCAAAACAAGTTTTTCTTGTATTAGATTGGAAATTAGTAGTTTGAAACAACACCTCATCTTACTCTTGTTCTTTTGCACTTTTTATGGAATAATTTTATAAGAATAAAATTAAGAGCTTCTCATGTGGAGCAATACTTCTGCTTGAATAGAATAATCCTGTTGATGAAAATGTAGCATTGCACATTGGATGCAAATAAACAATCTCCAACATTGAGATCAATAAAGTGCAAACTTCTGTCTTGCAAAACATACTGATGTGAATACAAATGTAGTATTATACATTGTATCCAAATAAATAATGAAGTCAAATATTGCGAGGACTATAGTTTCTTTCAATAAGTAGATCCATTAAACGCAGCCTTTTTCATTCCCACTTCTTGGTGGTGTGCAGAGCGACTTCTTTAGTCGTCTTCGTTCTCATCATCAGTGTTCGGAAAATGACTTTCAAAAAGTATATCATTTTAGTTCCTTGTTACTTAACCAAAGACTTACTAGAGGAATTACTCTTTCATAAATGTAATTAATTATTAGGGAAAGTAATTCAATGTGTTACTTTAAAAAAAACCTTCAAATATTTGGCTTATGCAGTTGAGACGTTTCATATTAGATAGATAGTACTTTATTGAGAGTTGAGATATTAGGGCAGAGATTACCAAGTGACCTGTGACATCAGCGCACAGACAGAGCAGCATTAGCTCAGGTGTGTGTGTTAGCTTAGCAGTTAAAGAAGCTCTGGTCAATGTTTTCACTGGATTGTGTTGTTGTGATTAATACAGAGATTGACTGCGCTTCCATGGCTGTCAGGTCTTCTGGTCCATAAGGGGGGTTTTGTTTGGATTGCAAGCTGAAGCTTGTCACTACAATAATTGATTTGTTCACTCGTAGATAGTAGCAGTGTGTAAGTGTGCGTGTGTTTGTTGTCGGCTTTGTGTGAGGTTGCCTCCTATTTGGCATCAAGTTTATTTTGCTGTTTAGTGCTGGTTGTTGCTTTAATTGATCCAAGGATGCATCCTGCATTGAACTTGCCGTGCTTCTGAGGCTGTCATGTTAAAAGCACATCAAAAGTAGTATGCCAGGTTACATCAGAAAACTGAGTTATGTATGTAACAAAAAAGGTGAAAGAATTGAAAACATTTTTTATATTCTCATTTCGTCAAAATTGCCACCCTCTGCTCTGATTACTGCTTTGTACACTCTTGGCATTCTCTCAATGGGCTTCAGGAAGTAGTCACCTGAAATGAATGTCACTTCACAGGTGTGCCTCGTCAGGGTTGATTAGTGGGATTTCTTGCTTTATCAATGGGGTTGGAAGTAAATAAAACTCATTGAATGAAAAGGTGTGTCCAAACTTTTGGCCTGTACTGCAGTGGTCCCCAACCTTTTTGTATCCGCGGACCGGTCAACGCTTAATAATTTGTCCCGCGGCCCAGGGGGGGGGAATGGGGGGATAGGGGAATCAATTTTTTAATTTTTATTTTTTCTTTGTCATGAAAAAGGGACGTTTTGTGGTTGGTGCACTAATTGTAAGTGTATATTGTGTTTTTTATTTTGATTTAATTAAAAAAAAAAATATATATATATATATTTTTATTTAAATAAAAATGAATACAAAATTATTCTGCGGCCCGGTGGTTGGGGACCACTGCTGTACTGTATATAGTCAGCAAAATGTCTTATTGGCCCAGGCCTAATATGACATTACTGCATAAAACTACTGTATTAGTTTTGTTTTTACTACACTCAAACAATATTTCTTTTCGAGAAGTTAGTTTTTCTTTTTAAAAGTCATATGTTAACATTTTACTATTTTGAGGGGACCATGCACACAAACTGATTTCAATTAATTTTAATTGAAGGTGCTGATTTTTGTGAGTGTTTTGAGCTGTGAGCTCAGCCATGAAACCAATTGAGCTTGTAAGATGAGGTACTACAGTAGATGATATTCATAAATGTAATTTCAAAACAGCGTGCATTTTCTTCGTTAATAGATGAAGGTTATTTAGTTGAATCTCCATCCCCAAACTTGTTGAGTCATTGAAGTTGTAGTTACACCAAGCACAACCACTATTTAGTCCAACTGGCTAGCTGTCTGTCTAAAAATGTAAAAGTCTGGAGCCATATTTATCAAACTTAGAATTACTCCTAAGAAGTCTGCTAAGAGTTGACTTATGAGTAAAGAAATTCTTCGCTGAAAGCTGCACTTAAAAGTTAGTTATCAAGCGTCTTACTCACAGATTCAGCGAAGTGTAGGACTGAATCTTAAGTCACACTCAGAGCTGAATTACGACATTACTATGTGACGTAAACTGAATTTTAGGTGACGTCATTTCTGTGTCCATAGAAATGACCAATCACGGAAGGGAATCCCTTGTCTAAGAATAAAGAAATATCTTTGATATATTTAAGTGGACAATGGGAGTGTATATTTTGACAATAAACTACAAAACAAACAAAAAAAGATATTGAAGCATTGTGATGATCTTTAGTTCTGCTGTGAAAGCTCTGCTGCGTGATGCTGCTGATGACATGACGCCCCTTATTAAATCTGTGATAAAAATAATACCCGCTCTGTCTAAACCGGGGGGTCGGCAACCCGCTGCTCTAAAGCCTTAGCGCCGCCCTAGTGGCTCTCTCGAGCTCTTACAAAAATGTATGAAAAATGGAAAAAAATTAGGTGAAAAACACACATTTTTAGTTTTATTATAGTTTCTGCAGGAGGACAAACATGACACAAACCTCCTTAATTGTTATAAAGCACACTGTTTACATTAAACATGCTTCACTGATTCGAGTATTTGGCGAGCACCAGTTTTGTCCTACTCATTTTGGCGGTCCTTGAACTCATCGTGGTTTGTTTACATGTGCAACTTTCTAGGAGGTGTTTTATGCCACTTCTTTTTCTGTTTCATTTTGCCCACCAAACTTAACGTTGTGTGTGAATGCACAAAGGTGAGTTTTGTTGATGTTATTGACTTGTGTGGAGTGCCAATCAGACATATTTGGTCCCTGCATGACTGCAAGCTAATCGATGCTATCATGCTATTTAAGCTAGCTGTATGTACATATCTCATCATTATGCCTCATTTGTAGCTATGTTTGAGCTCATTTAGTTTCCTTTTAAGTTCTCTTAATTCAATTTATATCTCATGACTCACTATCTTTATGTAATATGGCTTTTAATTGTTAGTGGCTCCAGACAGATTTGTTTTTGTATATTTGGTCCTTTTATGGCTCTTTCAACATTTTGGGTTGCCGACCCCTGGTCTAAACGATACCGTTTAATCAGCTGCTCGAAGCCAGGACATCTTTAATTAACGTGGACCCCGACTTAAACAAGTTGAAAAACTTATTGGGGTGTTACCATTTAGTGGTCAATTGTACGGAATATATACTGTACTGTGCAATCTACTAATAAAAGTTTCAATCAATCAAACCTTGAACGTTGGCGCACGTCTCTCTGGCCTCAGTGCCATCCCCCGCTGGTAACTCCTAACCACTTAGGACACCTCTGAAGGTCTCTTAAATATCCTGGAGAGTAGGAGTGATTTTTAAACTTAAGAAAGTTGATAAATAGATTTTATTCTTAAGTTTGAGAGTACGACTAAATTTCGCAAATTCTCAGGACTTAAGTGTAAAATGGCACTCTAAGACGCTTGATAAATACGGCCCCTGGTCTCCATACTAGGGAAAGAAACAATCCTTACACAGACTGTTGTATCACTTTGTTGATGATTCAAAGCTATTACAAAAATACTATTGTAGAGTGCAAAACATGGGTATGAACAAAACACCCGCGAGATGTGCTGCTGTCAGACATGCTGGTAGCATACATTCTAACTAAGTACGTGTTCTGAACATCGCTTGTTCCACTTGACCAAACTAACCACAACTAGGAGGAAAACCAATTAGTTAGACCTTGCCTGACAGCCTATTTGGGCTGCAAGTCCACAAAAGGCCAGCTCAGAGACTTAGATCAAGTTGAAATTAACAAGCACACACACGTTCTTTCTCCTTTTTTATGAGACGTTTCCCCCCCCCCGCCTCAGCAGATTTTCTCCTGAGTGTGAACTTTTAATTAGTCCTGAGCAAATTCAGTTATTTTAAGGATGCACATTCATCACACGCAAGCTGCGGTCCTGTAGCTTTGAGACAAATCCAACATTGTGTTTGGAAGGTGATGAATAACCTCAACTGCACCGGAAATATCCTTCACACCCAAGGGACTGTGGGGTAGAAAATACACAATAAAAGCTGAAAGAAGTAAGGCCTGGATTAGTTGCAAGTGCATACCAGACCATGCCAAATAGTTGCTACTGAAGGCACGCCTAATTGACAAGTCATTGTTATTTGATGAAACTGGGTAGCGCTAACTCATTTTAAGTACACCTCACACTGACTGAATACTGCTTGTACCGTGTACACATCCGAGTATATCTGTTCAACTTCACAATCAGTGTGATTTCTAACCAGATTTAAAAACCTTTTAAAATGTTTAAGTCAGGGATGCCCATTACGTCGATCGCGAGCTACCGGTTCATCGCAAACCAAGCATTAAAAAAATAAACCAATAATTTGTGATCATCAATATTTACTACATCACTTTCGTCACTTGATCGACATTCACGACACGACTTCTGAGATGACGCTTGATGCTGCCAGATCCTTATTACGAAAAAATGAGCGAGAGGAGGGCGAGAAACAGTTTGTATTTCAACACTCTCGCGCCGTACCTGCTGTCAAAACCATAAAGACAGACTGCACAGTTGCTGTCTTCACAATAAAAGCCCTGCTTCATCCTGCCTGGGCTAACAAAATAAGAGTCTCAAAAAGCTAGCATGGACAAGTTAGCATGCTACGGAGTTGATCGTCAATGTATTTCTTGCAAAATGTATAAAAACGAGTATGGAAGCTGGACAAACAAGGCGCCAAAAACTAACCACTTTCATATGGTATTGGACAGAGAGGAGGAGTTTTTTTCTCCTCCATTCGAAAATGTGGACGTTATCAGCACTACTGTCTGGTTCCAAACAATGCAAGTCATCAGAATCAGGTAATACGCCAACTTATATTCTTGTCTTCATGAAACAAAAAAAAATCTATATGTGTTAAACATGCTTGTGTTATCATTAAACACCTTTAACGTGTTAACAAAAACGTCTCTTTCATAAAAAATTAAATATGAATTATATATATGAATGACGTAGATTCCTTCGACTCGGTCAATTGAAAAGTAGCTCGCCTGCATAAAAAGTGAGAGCACGCCTGGTTTAAGTTAACTGGTTTTGAATTCCTTCGTCTAAATGACCAGTTCTGGATTTTCCCCAGATTGCCAACATACCTGTGGCGCTGGGGGCGTGGCCAACATTGCGTCATCATATCATTTTCATAATCTGGAATCATGCATTTTCTGTAAAAAGGCAAAAAAATGTATACATACATTTAAAAAACAATCTGTTAATTTTAATAATTTTTTTATTGTATATTTTTTCTTATCGTTTTGCTCTATTTTTCAAATGTCGCATCTTCTTGTACAATGTACTTTGTTAAACATTTTTCAAGTTTCTAGAGACTTCTCCAATCCTTAGAGTAACTTTTTATCCACAAAAAACTACAAGCAACAAATCCAGCTTGTTTTTCTGGTGTTATTGGAGACTGTACTCGTGTTTGGAGCAATTTACTTTTATCACTGCAGGGAGTAACTCAACCCTCTTGAATAGTTTCCACCTCAGTTTGTATGCTTAGCTGAGTTAACACAGAATTAATATGTGGAAATGACAAATGAGGTAGTTTATTCATAGAATAGTTTTTATTTACCGTCTTTCCTTGAATTGCCGCCGGCGCGCTAATTCATTTAAAACCTCTTCTCACTCCTGCGCTTACCAAAGGCATGCGGTAAAAGTAAGCATGCGCTAATTTATTTTAAAACCTCTTCTCACTTCGGTACTTACCAAAGGCATGCAGTAAAAATTTGAGTGTGATGTAAGCTTGGACCTTCAATCCTACTGAATAGCTCTTAATCTTCTTCCCTTTATGCGATTTCAAATTACCGGTATTGAAATCAGCCTCCTCCATTTTGAAAATGATGACAGGGGAAGTGTGACTCGTGACGTCACGAGTTTGACCAGGCGGTAATACTAAGCATGCGCTAATTATTTTGCGAAGTGAGTTTGACCCGGCAGTAATTCAAGGCAGGCGCTTACTATATGCCGTTGGGTAATTCCAGGAAATACGGTATGCTTTATTTTGCTTTTTGTTCAGTCCTTTGCTTTGTAGGTACACTGAGTTGAAGTCTAAGTCTTCTTGGTGGTTTTGAAACTGCTCCAGTTTTTTAGTCAGAATTTTCCACTAACTTGAAGTGTTTTGTCAAGAGGATTATTTGTGATATGTACTTTTTCCGAACGTGCTTGTTCTATTTTGGTCCAAAGTAGTGTTGTCCCGATACCAATTATTTTGGTACCGGTACCAAAATGATGCCGATACTTTTCTAAATAAAGGGTACCACAAAAAATGAATTATTGGCTTAATTTGAACAAAAACTCTTATGGTACATTAAACATATGTTTCTTATTGCAAGTTTGTACTTAAATAAAATAGTGAACATCCAAGACAACTTGTCTTTTAGTAGTAAATAAGCAAACAAAGGCTCCTAATTAGTCTGCTGACATATGATTAACATATTGTCATTTTTCATTCTATTATTTTGTCAAAATTATTAAGGACAAATGGTACAAAATGAATTATTAATCTCCTTGTTCATTTACTGTTGATAGCTACTTACTTTCTCTTTTAACATGTTCTGTCTGCACTGCTGTTAAAATGTAATAATCACTTATTCTTCTGTTGTTTGATACTTTACTTTAGTTTTGGATGATACCACAAATTTGGGTATCAATCCGATACCAAGTCAGTACAGGATCATACATTGGTCATATTCAAAGTCCTCATGTGTCCAGGGATGTTTTTACTGAGTTTATAAATATACTATAATTTAAAAAAAAAATGAAAGATGTTTTGATGCCAAAAAATATTGACGTAGTATTGACTAGATACGCTACAGTACTTGGTATCATTACAGTGGATGTTAGGTGTAGATCCACCAATGGTGTTTGTTTACATTTTGACGCCGTTGAGCTACGGTGTATAGTGAAACATGTTTAGCTATTCCTCGTCCTGCACTGATAATGGTACTTGTAGGAAACATACTTTATTTGTTGCCATGGAGGCGAGGATTAGTGATTTAGAAGTAGATAAAACACTGCCGACTGCGGATGGACTTTAGCTGCTAGCTAGCTAGCAGTGTCTTAAAGCACTTCTTCCTGAGGGCATTTCAGTTTTATAACTTCACCTTTATCTTTACTTTTTCGGCAAAAATGTGTCCGTTCTCCCTTTTCTGTCTACACACTGTATCTGCTTGTAAGTACTCCGTGTGTGTGTGCGCTGCCGAACACGCTCCTCCTGTTGTAAACCAGCAATGACACGACGTGACGACGACGGAGTCGCGGCGGATACTTTTCAGAGGCGGTATAGTACCGAATATGATTCATTAGTAGCGTGGTACTATACTAATACCGCTATAACGTACAACCCTAGTCCAAAGTAAAACAAAAAACTATCTGAAGTTGTCGTAGTTGTATTTTTAAGTTATCATGCCATGATTTATCCATCCGGCCCACGTGGGAATAGATTTTCCTCCACGCGGCCCCTGAGCTAAAATGACTTTGACACCCCTGGTTTAGATACACATCAAAATGGTTCTTCATAAACCACTTGAGATTATTTACAATCCTGCTTTTCAGCATTGTTCTCTGGGGTGAAACACCAACGTGGCTAAAACACCAAAGTGTTTGTCTCACATAACACGGGGCGAAGCCTCCTTCATCAGCAAAACGTGACATGGTCGGCTGGATTGTACAGTCACAATCTTGCAAATGTCTGACTTTTTCCAAGATAAATCAGCAGAGCATGAAGAAGTTTTAGACTGATCTTTCTGAGCATCAGGCAGGAGGCTTAATCTCTATCAGGGAATTTAAGTGGGGTTTTTTTCCCTCCTCCCGCTTAAAATCCACTCGTCGGGGGTCTGAGGCAGACGCAGCTAATCTTTGTAGGCCCTCGCCAAGCATCTGTTGTTGTCGCCATGGTGGTTGCTCGTTTGTAGAACAGGTTCAACAGGCTGAGAGTCACGGGATTAGCCTGCTACATATATGAGGCATGTAGACACCTTGAAAAGACAGGTTGGATTTCTGATAGCTGGCGGTGACCTCACCAACTGACGGCCTTGCGAAGAGAACTTATCATAGTATTTTCTTTATCCCTAGATGGCTGTTCCATGCTCTACAATATTTCTTATTGGATGAATCTTCATTTACTGGTACTATGTTTGCGTTACCACAGCTTTGCAGCTTTCCTTTACACCCTCTTAGGTTGTAACACTGCACAAGTGAGCTGTAGTTCCGCGGTTTCTATCGTGATGTTTATGTGCATTGAGAATAAACTCTATAAAACTGTGACCCAGTGCACAAAACAAGGTCCATAAAAGGTATGTTTGAACAGCTTGTACTGTAGCTCCCTTCCCAACCTCTACTGAACAATGTCTACACACTGCTTTCGTCTTACCCACTTGTCTTTTTGCTGGTCTTGATACTTCCTGTCCCTCACTTAATGTGTTCCCTGTGGGAGTTCGGTATGCCTCTGTGCTGTGCTAAATGTTTTGTACTGGCCAACACACGTACTGTACCTCGGGATGGGAATTGATCAATCAATCAATCAAAGTTTACTTGTATAGCCCTTAATCACAAATGTCTCAAAGGGCTTTGATTGATAATTGATAAGATATTTCCGGTTCCGATTCCACTTTCGATTCAGTTTAACGTTTCGGTTTCTTAACAGTTCTCTAATAAATTTTTATTTGGTGAGAAAGAGGAAAAAAAGGTGGATTACTCCTGGGGTTGCACGATTATATGATAATAATCGTTGATTGCGATTTATTTGAGTTCGATCGCGTTGATCAGCTGTTAGCATATTAGCAATCAAACATGGCAAAAAATGTCTGTTAGAGGTTACCGCAGTAGTAAACAGTAGGGAATGGAGTTGTACGGTATACCGGTACTAGTATAATATCACGGTACTAATGAATCGAAAACGGTACTAAACTCTGTTTGAAAAGTACCGGTTTGCCATATATATATATATATTTTTACAGGACTGATGGTGCGTCGTCCTCACGTCATGACATTGCTCGTTTTACGAGCAGAGGAGCATGTTCGGCAGCGCACAATCACAAAGTACTTACAAGCAGACACAGTGTCTAAACAGAAAAGGGAGAATGAATGCATTTTGGTCTGAAACTAACAATAAAGGTGAAGTTATAACACTGAAAAACCCTCAGGGAGAGGTGCTTTAAGACATGGCTAGCTAGCTAGGGGCTAATTTTCATCTGCAGTCGGCAGTGTTTTAGCTTCTTCTAAATCACTAACACCGGAAGTGAAAATTCTGCAGAATTTGACAAAATAAATCATTTGAAAGTTACACAAGAATGTAACATTTAGTAACTTGTGATATTAACGTATTACATGCAAAGGCTTTATTTGTTATAACTTTGATGATTATGGCTTACAGTTTATGAATGCCTTGAATTGAAAATCTCAGAAAATGTGGGGTTTCGAAAGCTCTAAGCCAAAGTCATCAAAATAACGATAAATGATTGACATATCTCACTTTGCATGTAGTTAGTTAATGTCACATTAGTTTCACATTTGAAGTTAAGTGCTGACATGAATGGACACAACATACATAGGGCTGGACGATATGGCCTTTTTAAAATATCTCTATTTTTAGGCCACATTGCGATACACGATATATATTACAATATTTTGCCTTGGCCTTGAATGAACACTTGATGCATATAATCACAGCAGTATGATGATTCTATGTGTATACATTAGGGATGCACCGATTAATCGGTAACCGAATATATTCGGCCGAATATGGCAAAAAAAGCCACATTCGGCCTTCGGTGGAATGAGTTAAAAACAAGGCCGAATAGTGGCGTGTGACGCAATTTTTTGACGCGGTGACGTTGGGATATGTTGTGTACCTGTATAAGTGTATGAGGTTACAAGCACACACTTATTGAGATTTAGTGGGGCCTCTGTTCACATTATTAGCCTGTTGTGTAGGCTACCTGTATAAGTGTATGAGGTTACAAGCACACACTTAATTGAGATTTACTTGAGCCTTCTGTTTACATTATTAGCATATCTACTGTGGCTAAGCAGACTTTTGCCAAAAGGACAATAATTAATTTGTTGTGTGTTTATCCACTTTAATGCACTTTATTTTTTTTTGGAATGCATGTTTTGTTTGAAGGCCTAATATAAATGAAAAACTTTGTGCTTTTTTTGAAAAGCAAAGGCTACTGGTATATTAAAAAAATGTCAATATTCACAAAAAAATTACTTTATTTGAAAAACATGTCTAAATATTTTTCTAGGCTATTTATGCAATATAAAAAAAATTGTGAAAAACTGCATTCATTATGCGGTATTCGGCCTTCGGCCAAGCGTTTAAATTGTATTCGGCTTCGGCCACAAATTTTCATTTCGGTGCATCCCTAAACATTCGTCTTCATACTGCATTAATATATGCTACTTTTTAAACTTTAATGCAGAGAGCGAAATCACAACTAAGTCAATTGACCAAAAGTGTATTTATTAAAGTTATTAAGCATTGGCACAAACATTCATGTCATTTCCAAAACAGAACGTGCAAGACTATCAGAGACATTTTAAGTGTCAAATAAAAATGAGCTGCATAATAGGAAATCAAATAGTATTCGTTCTTCACTATGTGGTATGTTACTACGGACGTTATGAAATTCTCTTCATTCTCTAGCGAGTTACTTTTCTAATGATGCTACATATTAGCAGTAATGCTACTTTTTATAGCAACGCTTTTACCCCACTCTTGACAAATTACGGTTGTCTGTTCGACATATTCCCACTTGAAGCCGAACCACCGGCAGACGACGGACCCCCTGCTGTTTTTATTGGGAATTAAGTCTTCCTTCATTTTGTTATCAGATCCGCACTTTTTTTCTCTTGTATTAACACTTGTACGGCTACGTTAGCATCGCAGCTAATGTTACCCAGTCTGTTACCTCTCTGCTGGGCGAGGGCGTATACGTATGTGACGTATGAGGTGACAGTATGTGACGTGTGTAAGTTTGTGCGCCTGCTTGTCAGTGAGAAGGAGAGACAGGAAAGAGTGAGAAGAGCCTGTAGTGTAATCCCCGAAGTTAAAAGCAACTGCGTGAGAACGTATACTCGAATATTACAATATAGTAATTGTCTACCTCGCACAGAGACAAACCCGCGGTATACTGTGTATATCGATATATCGCCCAGCCCCTAGACACAATGTTTTTGGAGTTTCACTTTTATAATATAATGAATGAGAGAAAAATCTGATGCAAGGGGAAATCTCTGACAATCAATCAATCAATCAATGTTCATTTATATAGCCCCAAATCACAAATGTCTCAAAGGACTGCACAAATCATTACGACTACAACATCCTCGGAAGAACCCACAAAAGGGCAAGGAAAACTCACACCCAGTGGGCAGGGAGAATTCACATCCAGTGGGACGCCAGTGACAATGCTGACTATGAGAAACCTTGGAGAGGACCTCAGATGTGGGCAACCCCCCCCCTCTAGGGGACCGAAAGCAATGGATGTCGAGCGGGTCTAACATGATACTGTGAAAGTTCAATCCATAGTGGCTCCAACACAGCCGCGAGAGTTCAGTTCAAGTGGATCCAAGACAGCAGCGGGAGTCCCGTTCACTGGAAACCATCTCAAGCGGAGGCGGATCAGCAGCGTAGAGATGTCCCCAATCGATACACAGGCGAGCGGTCCATCCTGGGTCTCGACTCTGGACAGCCAGTACTTCATCCATGGTCATCGGACCGGACGGACATAGGAGGAAAAAGAAAAGAAGCGGCAGATCAACTGGTCTAAAAAGGAGGTCTATTTAAAGGCTAGAGTATACAGATGAGTTTTAAGGTGAGACTTAAATGCTTCTACTGAGCTAGCATCTCGAACTGTTACCGGGAGGGCATTCCAGAGTACTGGAGCCCGAAGGGAAAACGCTCTATAGCCCGCAGACTTTTTTTGGGCTCTAGTACAACTACAATTAAACATTCACCTACATAAAACTAGGAGTGTCACTGTAGCAAATGGATGCACGCTTTTGACCACAAACTTAGTCGCTGCTCGGTGACAATTGTCTAGCAGCATTTTTCCATGCGTACTCAGTGGCATAGTGGTTAGACTGTCCGCTCTGAGATCGGTTGGTTGTGAGTTCAAACCCCGGCTGAGTTATACCAAAGACTATATAAATGGGACCCATTATCTCCCTGCCTAGCACTCAGCATCACGGGTTGGAATTGGGGGTTAAATCACCAACAATTATTCCCGGGTGCGGCACCACTGCTGCTCACTGCTACCCTCACCTCCCAGGGGCTGAACAAGGGGATGGGTCGAATTCAGAGGACAAATTTCACCACACCTAGTGTGTGTGTGACAATCATTGGTACTTTAACTAGCGTAGTGACGTCATCCCCACCCAGAAGAATCATTAAGAGAAATGCTCAACAAAATGGCAATTCCAAGGAATCCATACACTGTGAACCGGTTTTGAATAGGGAACCGGTTTTCCATCCCCAAATGTACTATTACATCCCTAGTAGCTTCAGACGGACATGCAACATGTTATCACTTCCTGTAGTTTTAGTGAAGTGTGCCATTACTTTCCTTGGTAATGAATGTGTAAAAGTGCAGTGCTAGTTACCGCACACTACAGCACACATCACATTGTCAGTCAGACCATGACAGTATTTGGATGCACGTGGGAATGAGGTAGCGGCTCGTTTGCTCAACTGTGACTTCACAACTGTAGCTTCCTCTTGCAGTAACATCGCTTTTTCTCATGCCTTTTACACGTGTTCCATAACCTGCCCGCAGTTTCACTTTGTGCTCATCTGAGGGCGAAGCAAGGTTTGGATTTGAGAAGGTAGGATTTTTCTCTCTAGCGCTCAGTGAGGTAAAGAATGGTTGTAAATGTGGTGAGGCTGGATGTGGGGTGATGTATTAAACCAGTCCTTTGGGGCCGTGGTCTGGCAGGCGGCTTCTTTCTGTTTGACTGCATCGCTGAACACCTTAACTCCCCGGCTATGGATTGACCTGCCGTTCCTCTGAAGTATGTTTACTTCTCAGAGACGAGGAAAATGACAACTCACTTGTGACTGGTCAGTATTTTACGTTTGTGCAGGCTGCCTTTTATGAGAGCAGTAGAAAGGCGGTGTCGTTCATGTTGGAATTTTTGCAACGGCAGCAGTGTTGTGTGCTGTCACGTGGTACAATAAGTCCATAGTCTATCGTTATCAAGGTCCACGTTCTCGGGTGTACTATAAAAGGTGACTAAGTCATCAGCTTTGGCTCCCGATGGTCTGGCGTCTAGTTAACAAGATGGTAGCAAATTCAAATACCACGGCCATTAATATTTTTCCCCATGAAAAAATTGCATCCCAGCACTTCTCTTAATAAAGAAAAAAACTGCCGTGCTATTTTGCTTAGAAGGTTTATGTAAACATTTCATCAAGAATCGATAATCCCTCATGCTGATCCCCCATTTTTCGGACTCGGGTGATGGAAGCTGAGCAAAGTACAGGTGGCTAAATGGACGTCTGAAGTAGGCCTTGGCGATTAATCGATATACACGATATATTGCGGGTTTGTCTTTGTGCCATATAGAAAATGACTATATCGTGATATTTGAGTACCGTATTTCCTTGAATTGCCACCAGGTATATAGTATGCGCCTGCCTAGAATTACTGCCAGGTCAAACTCGTTTCGCAAAATAATTAGCGCATGCTTAGCATTACCGCCGGCTCAGGATTAACGCCGGGTAAACCTCGTTTCACAAAATATTATTTTTATTAGCATATGCCTAGAATTTCCCCCGGGTCAAACTCGTCACGTCACGAGTGACACTTCACCTGTCATCATTTTCAAAATGAAGGAGGCTGATTTCAATCATTTGAAATCGCATAAAGGGAAGAAGATTAAGAGCTATTCAGTAGGATTTAAGGTCCAAGCTATTGAATATGCAAAAAAGAACAGTAAGCAGCTATGTTTTATTAATATACCGTAGCTGCGTGTGTCAAATATGAGTCTTTAAATGACTCCCGCCTCCTGGTGGTAGAGGGTGCTAGTGATCCTTCTTGCGACTACTTGGCTGCAGAAGAAGTGACAACAAGCAGCAAGAGTGAGCAGCGATTGTTTATTTTCTCTCTCGCTTGCACTTTTAACATGGAGGATTACATATCTAAAATAAAACAGTTTTCTAAACTGGACTTTCAATCGAAGCATGAGGTAATAAAAGAAGAGCTCCATCGAGACAGAGAGACTTTTAAAACTGAAGAAAGATAAGGAAGACTTCTATAAACAAGTTATCGATGCTTTTGATCAGAAGGAGCTGCGCATGGACTTCATTTATAAGTAAAGGTAAGACCATAATAACGTTTTTTTTATTAAATGTGCTTTTCATGATGGTATCCTTACATCACACTCCAATTTATAAGCGCAGGCCTAAATTTACCGCATGCCTTTGGTAAGTGCTGGAGTGAGAAGAGGTTTTAAAATAATTAGCGCCCCGGCGGCAATTCAGGGAAATACGGTCTACGTTCTCACGCAGTTGCTTTTAGCTGCGGGCATTACATTACAGGCTCCCCTCGCTCTTTCCTGTCTCTCCCTTCTCACAGACAAGCGCACTTTCTTACATACGTCACATACTGTCACGGCATACGTCACATACGTATACGCCCGCACCCAGCAGAGAGGTAGCAGCATGGGTAATGATGGCTGTGATGCTAGCGGAGCCATGCGAGTGGTAATACGAGAGAAAGAAGGTGCGAATGAAGGCAGATTTTATTCCCAAGAAAAACAGCAGGGGGTCTATCGTCTGGCAGTGGTTTGTCTTCAAGTGGGAATATGTGGAACAGACAACCGTCATTTCTCAAGTGTGGTGCTGAAGCATTGCATAAAAAGTAGCATTACTGCTAAATGTCTTTGACAATCTTGCACTTTCTGTTTTGGAAATGACATAAATGTTTGTGCCACTGCTTAATAACTGTTTAATAAATACACTTTTGCTCAATTGACTTAGTTGTGATTTCCCTCTGCATGAAAGTTTAAAAGTAGCATATATTAATGCAGTATGAAGAATCAATCAACATTTATTTATATAGTCTTAAATCACAAGTGTCGAAGAAGAATGTTTTAATGTAGACACATGGAATCATCATACTGCTGTGATTATATGCATCAAGTGTTCATTCAAGGCTAAGGCAAAATATCCAGATATTTATCGTGTATCGCTTATATGGCCTAAAAATATCCAGATATTAAAAAAAGTCTGAAGGCCTTTTCAGATGATGAATTGTGTTCTTGTTTAAGGAGCAGTTAGTTTGCATCCAGCTGCTGCTTCCTTTACAACCCCAGAGGTCCTGAGAACCACAACGGTCATGAAGGTTGAAAAAAAATGGACTCTCCTTGACCTGAGTAGGCCGGTCTTTGCTGTGTCATTTCTCACTATTTATTTCCTCTGGAGCTGGGATATGAAGAGATAAGATGATGCAATGCCCTTCACTTTGTCCAAAACAAAAGTCACCAAATATTAAACTACGTTTTGCAATGAGAACTCCATCCATCCATTTTTCTACCACTTGTTCCTTTCTTGGGGTACTGGAGCCTGTCTCAGCTGTATTCGGGCGGAAGGCGGTGTACACCCTGGACAAGTCGCTACTTCATCACAGGGCGCTATGAGAACTCCCCTATGTCAATTATATTTATGTATTAATATATCATTTAATTTATTTTATATTTTGCTGCTGAACTCTGATCAAAATCCAAGACTTATATCAGAGATGGGCAAATATTTTGACTCGGGGGAGGGGGGGCTCATTGAGAGAAAAAAAATGTGTCAGGGGGGCTAAAGTTAATGTGTGTATAAATTATATATACACATTTAGCTGTGAACAAATCTGCTGTCTAGTATGTGTGTTTAGATCCCTTTTATTCAGGAACACTAATACCAAAAGTCACAATGTCAGAGCTATGACAGACCTCCTCAAAAAAACGGAATGGAATTTTACAGTTTTTTACTGAATGGGAACCCCAAAATGTATATTAAAATAGAGAAAGTGGGATTTACAATATTGACTATGGACAATAAAACACTGAATATTAACAGTCTTCCCAACGTGTCCCGGGTCTTCCCCGTGGCCTCCTACCGGTCTCCATAAGGAGGCGTTTTGGTGGCATCCTGACCAGATGCCCAAACCACCTCATCTGGCTCCTCTCCATGTGGAGGAGCAGCGGCTTTACTTTGAGTTCCTCCCGGATGACAGAGCTTCTCACCCTATCTCTAAGGGAGAGACCCGCCACCTGGCGGAGGAAACTCATTTGGGCCGCTTGTAACCGTGAGCTTGTCCTTTCGCTCATGACCATAGGTGAGGATGGGAACGTAGATCGACCAGTAAATTGAGAGCTTTGCCTTCCGGCTCAGCTCCTTCTTCACCACAACGCATCGATACAACGTCCGCATTACTGAATACGCCGCACCGATCCACCTGTCTATCTCACGATCCACTCTTCCCTCACCCGTGAACAAGAATCTGAGGTACTTGAACTCCTCCACTTGGGGCAGGGTCTCCTCCCCAACCCGGAGATGGCACTCCACCCTATTCCGGGCAAGAACCATGGACTTGGAGGTGCTGATTCTCATCCCATTCGCTTCACACTCTGCTGCGAACCGATCCAGTGAGCGCTGAAGATCCTGTCCAGATGAAGCCATCAGGACCAAATCATCTGCAAAAAGCAGAGACCTTATCCTGCAGCCACCAAAGCTGGCCTGGGAACGCCTCTGGGTCCCCCGGGAAGAGCTGGACGAAGTGGCTGGGAGGAGGAAAGTCTGGGCTTTCCTGCTTAGGCTGCTGCCCCCGCGACCCGATAGCTGGATTGATATTAACATATAAACATTGCTCCCCTTTTACTTCAGACCAGCTCCTCGATAGACATCTTTTACAATCAAGCAAAACACAGCAAAAATTTAACAAACAGCAAAATATGAATGCAAAGGGTATAAAGACTTACAATATGATCAATTCTATGCAGAAATTTGTTGTAAAAATTAGCTTCCGCATACGTTTCAGGCTGGCTGCTCTGAAAACAAACCCCCGCCCACTCTGCTTTGTTCCTCGTCTGAGCTGCTGTGACATAGATTACCGTAATAACTCCTATAATACTAAAAAGCGCAGATTTCAACCATTGAAATACTTTGTATTGTTCAAGACTTACGGTAATTTAAAAACAGCACTGCACATCATAATGGCGGCTACAGTTTGAATGGTAAAGGTCTAAAAAAAACTATGTAGAACGTCCAGTGGGATGGATTGTAAATCTTATTGGGTCGCATGAGGCCCGCAGGCTGTATTTTGCACAACTCTGCATGATATAGTTACCACATAGAAAATGCTGATTAATCAACCTTCTGATTGAAATTAACCAAAAATATTTGCTTCCATTTTACAAACCCCGTTTCCATATGAGTTGGGAAATTGCGTAAGATGTAAAAACAAACAGAATACAATGATTTGCAAATCATTTTCAACCCATATTCAGTTGAATATGCTACAAAGACAACATATTTGATGTTCAAACTGATAAAAAAATTTTTTTTTGCAAATAATCATTAACTTTAGAATGTGATGCCAGCAACACGTGACAAAGAAGTTGGGAAAAGTGGTAATAAATACTGCTAAAGTTGAGAAATGCTCATCAAACACTTATTTAGAACATCCCACAGGTGTGCATGAATTGATGAATACCATGAATTGATTAACGTGGACCCCGACTTAAACAAGTTGAAAAACTTATTCGGGTGTTACCATTTTGTGGTCAATTGTACGGAATATGTACTGAACTGTGCAATCTACTAATAAAAGTATCAATCAATCAATCAATCAATGCAGGCTAATTGGGAACAGGTGGGTGCCATGATTGGGTATAAAAACAGCTTCCATGAAATGCTAAGTAATTCACAAACAAGGATGGGGCGAGGGTTACCAATTTGTAAGCAAATTGTCGAACAGTTTTAGAACAATATTTCTCAACGAGCTATTGCAAGGAATTTAGGGATTTTACCATCTACGGTCCGTAAAATCATCAAAAGGTTCAGAGAATCTGGAGAAATCACTGCACGTAAGCGATGATATTACGGGCCTTTTGGTATTGCATCAAAAACCGACATCGGTGTGTAAAGGATATCTCTACATGTGCTCAGGAACACTTCATAAAACCACTGTCAGTAACTACAGTTGGTCGCTACATCTGTAAGTGCAAGTTAAAACTCTACTATGCAAAGCAAAAGCCATTTATCAACAACACACAGGCTGGACCTGAGCTCATCTAAGATGGACTGATGCAAAGTGGAAAAGTGTTCTGTGGTCTGACGAGTCCACATTTCAAATTATATTTGGAAAATGTGGACGTGGTGTCTTCTGGAACAATGAGGAAAATAACCATCCGGATTGTTATAGGTGCAAAGTTCAAAAGCCAGCATCTGTGATGGTATGGGGGTGCATTAGTGCCCAAGGCATGGGTAACTTATACATCTGTGAAGGCACCATTAATGCTGAATGGTCCATACAGGTTTTGGAGCAACATGTTGTCATCCAAGCAACGTTATCATGGACGCCCCTGCTTATTTCAGCAAAACAATGCCAAGCCACGTGTTACAACAGCGTTTTTTTTTTTTTGTAGTAAAAGAGTGCGGGTACTTTCCTGGCCTGCCGGCAGTCCAGACATGTCTCCCATTGAACATCAAATATGTTGTCTTTGTAGCATATTCAACTGAATACGGGTTGAAAATGATTTGTAAATCATTGTATTCCGTTTATATTTACATCTAACACAATTTCCCAACTCATATGGAAACGGGGTTTGTATTATTTTTTATGGTATTTTAGTTGAACTTGTATTTACATATTCAGTGTTGTAAAATGTTTGTGGTGTTTTCTTTTATTGGTAGTTAAATGCTTTAGAAGATATGCTCAAATACGGATATCCCCTCAGTTTTCTAATCGTTGGACAAATCAGTGTTTTGCATGCATGCGTTTTTTTGTGGCTGCCTGCTAACGGAAAATCTAGTGGAGACTTGGTTAGAAACTGAATCTATAGATTGCATCGCTCTTAACAAGCATAGAATGCTACCGTGTGTCCCTTCCCTATATCAAAAAGTACTAGCTAGTGGCTCCGTATTTCAATATTTAAAAAAAAAAAAAAACAGAAATTTGTAATATTAGCATAGTTTGTTTTGAACATGCAAAGCAATTCAATATGTCGGAAGCAGAATTTATTTAATCCTACCCCTTAACTATATTCAGCTATTTCTGGTAGTTTTTTACTTCTTATGTTTAATGCGCATCAGTTTACCTGGTTTTTCTAAAGTGAAATAAAGCAATGAAAAAGTCCAAGCTTGTGAATGAATAGCTTGTTCAGAAAGTGGAAAGATGAAAAGTAATAATGTTAAAGTACCCATGGTTGTCTCTCACACACACACACACACACACACACACTAGGTGTGGCGAATTACCCTCCGCATTTGACCCATCACCCTTGATCACCCCCTGGGAGGTGAGGGGAGCAGTGAGCAGCAGTGGCCGCGCCCGGGAATCATTTTTGGTGATTTAACTCACAATTCCAACCCTTGATGCTCAGTGCCAAGTAGGGAGGTAATGGCTCCCATTTTTATAGTCTTTGGTATGACTTATGTTTGATATATAACAGAAAAATGACTATGTAATAGTTAATTAATAAGTACTAAATAGAATAAGCGACTGGGATGAAAACCAGCACCTCCAAGTCTGAGTCCATGGTTCTCGCCCGGAAAAGGGTGGAGTGCCATCTCCGGGTTGGGAAGGAGATCTTGCCCCATGTGGAGGAGTTCAAGTACCTCGTAGTCTTGTTCACGAGTCAGGGAAGAGTGGATGGTGAGATGGACAGGTGGATCAGTGCGGCGTCTTCAGTAATGCGGACGCTGTATTGATCTGTTGTGGTGAAGAAAGAGCTCAGCCGGAAGGTAAAGCTCTCAATTTACAGGTCGAGCTACGTTCCCATCCTCACCTATGGTCATGAGCCTTGGATTATGACCGCAAGGACAAGATCACAGGTACAAGCGGCCCAAATGAGTTTCTTCCGCCGGGTGGCGGGTCTCTCCCTTAGGGTGAGAAGCTCTGTCATCTGGGAGGAGCTCCAAGTAAAGCCGCTGCTCCTCCACATGGAGAGGAGCCAGATGAGGTGGTTCGGGCATCTGGTCAGGATGCCACCCGAACGAGGTGTTTAGGGCACGTCCAACCGGTAGGAGGCCACGGGGAAGACCCAGGACACGTTGGGAAGACTATGTCTCCCGGCTGGCCTGGGAACGCCTCGGGATCCCCCGGGAAGAGCTGGACGAAGTGGCTGGGGAGAGGAAAGTCTGGGCTTCTCTGCTTAGGCTGCTGTCCCCGCGACCCGACCTCGGATAAGCAGAAGGAAATGGATGGATGGAAAATACAATAATAATATATACAAATGTAACAGTCGACAGAACTTTGTACAGTAATGGATTATATATGTTGTATGATAACAATGAAAACTTTTGTCAAGTATTGCGTTCAAAACCCCGGCCAAGTCATACCAAAGACTATAAAAATTGGACGCATTACCTCCCTGCTTGGCACTCAGCATCAAGGGTTGGAATTGGGGGTTAAATCCCCAAAATGATTCCTGAGCGCAGCCACCGTTGCTGCTCACTGCTCCCCTCACCTCCCAGGGGGTGATAGTGGGTGATGGGTTGAATGCAGAGAATAATTTTGCCACATCTAGTGTGTGTGTGTGTGTGTGTGTGTGTGTGTGTGACAATCATGGGGATTGTAACTTTTTCAACTTTACAGTAATAGACCTAGACCGGTATTCGATAAGTCATATAACCGACAATAAATGAAAATGAAGTTTTCCAGCGTGGCTAAATCACCATGAGCACGCTTCAAGAGCATTCACGCTTTTCATCGAAGTAACGCATGTTTGTACCATAGCGGAATGAAAAGAAGGGGGTGAATGATCTTGTCCTCAAGGAGTATCTTTGACTCTTTGTGCAGCGACCCGGGGCCGCTGGCATCACACAGTGCAACCACTTAGCATGGAGTAGCTAACATGGACGAAATGATCACAAAACTAAATGCCACTGCACCATTGTGGGAATATTTTAGCTAAACCTTTGGAAAAAAGAGTAGCCAATCAATACCGAGAAGCTTTTTGCCGAATGTGCGCAACGACTACAAGCCTGCACGGCCGCTTGAAACACAACCACACACTGTTTTTTCATATAAACGGCATGTGTGGCGTCCCTTATTGCTTGTGCTAAAACATGCATGCATACATGAAATACACATATCCTTTCACGTTTTATAATCATTACACTAGTATTGTGTATATAGGGGGGCGAGCGTGAGATAACAGTACACAAGTCTTCAACTACTGTTGGTGCTGGTTCCGGCAACTCATAGATAAAATGTTCTCAGTCAAACTGACCTGACAACAAATAACATCAACACAGCAGATACGTGTGTATAGCTTATCATGTGTAGTCCTGAACATTTTTGTTTTGCTTCTTGTTTTTTTTGCCAATGTGTCATGGCCGTTTATGCAAATTAGACAATTACATCATGCCATATCTGGGAAACATTGCAAATGGATAATGACTACATTTTGTGGTGATTGAACTAAACAATCATTGCTACTTTAACTTGAACTTTTAACTTAAAGTTTATGTTTGTGTGGTATTGAAGTCCATTTTCCCATGATTGTGTGTACACAGTGCCTGATGTGAAAGGGGATAGGCATGGGACGTGTGTGCACAGGAGGGAATACTTGTTGTAATTTGGCCAGTTGTTAGCATAATTGCCAGACATTTTGTGACTTGTTTTGGAGTCTACAAATCCATTATATCACTTGAATTTATTTTTACGAAAAAAAAACCCCCTAATTTTTAAGGCGTGTTTGCTTTTATATTTTGCTGTGGTGCTGCGCCACAATCAAATACTACATTAAAAGGAAACTGTGTGAGACCATCATTGTTTTCACCACTGCACAGTTTCCACATGTAAGTTGTGCAGCTGTTTTCAAGCAACTATATTGCCAAAAGTATTTGGCCACCCATCCAAATGATGAGAATCAGGTGTCCTAATCACTTGCCCCGTGTATCAAATCAAGCACTTTGGCATAGAGACTGTTTCTACAAACATTTGTGAAATAATTATTATTATTTTATTTTCGGGTCTCCCCATGTCTAGCATTAAAAGATTACAGTTGGTACAAAATGCGGCTGCTAGACTTTTGACAAGAACAAGAAAGTTTGATCACATTACGCCTGTACTGTATATACCTATACATATATATATACCTATACTGTATATACATACATATATACCTATACTGGCTCACCTGCACTGGCTTCCTGTGCACTTAAGATGTGACTTTAAGGTTTTACTACTTACGTATAAAACACTACACGGTCTAGCTCCATCCTATCTTGCAGATTGTATTGTACCATATGTCCCGGCAAGAAATCTGCGTTCAAAGGACTCTGGCTTATTAGTGATTCCCAAAGCCCAAAAAAAGTCTGCGGGCTATAGAGCGTTTTCATTTCGGGCTCCAGTACTCTGGAATGCCCTCCCGGTAACAGTTCGAGATGCCACCTCAGTAGAAGCATTTAAGTCTCACCTTAAAACTCATTTGTATACTCTATCCTTTAAATGGACCCCATTTTTAGACCAGTTGATCTGCCGTTTATTTTCTTTTTCTCCTATGTCCCACTCTCCCTTGTGGAGGGGGTCTGGTCCGATCCGGTGGCCATGTACTGCTTGCCCGTGTATCGGCTGGGGACATCTCTGCGCTGCTGATCCGCCTCCGCTTGGGATGTTTTCCTGCTGGCTCCGCTGTGAACGGGACGCTCGCTGCTGTGTTGGATCCGCTTTGGACTGGACTCTTGCGACTGTGTTGGATCCATTGTGGATTGAACTTTCACAGTATCATGTTAGACCCGCTCGACATCCATTGCTTTCCTCCTCTCCAAGGTTCTCATAGTCATCATTGTCACCGACGTCCCACTGGGTGTGAGTTTTCCTTGCCCTTATGTGGGCCTACCGAGGATGTCGTAGTGGTTTGTGCAGCCCTTTGAGACACTAGTGATTTAGGGCTATATAAGTAAACATTGATTGATTTAGAATGGGCCTCTCTCAGTGATTTCCAGCGTGGAACTGTCATAGGATGCCACCTGTGTAACAAACCCAGTCGTGAAATTTCCTCGCTCCTAAATATTCCAAAGTCAACTTTATTATAAGAAATGTGAAAGAGTTTGGGAACAACAGCAACTCAGCCACCAAGTGGTAGGCCACGTAAACTGACAGCGCATAGTGCATATACTTTCTGCACAGTCAATTGCTATAGAGCTCCAAACTTCATGTGACCTTCCAATTAGCCCACGTACAGTACGCAGAGAGCTTCGTGGAATGGGTTTCCATGGCCGTGCAGCTGCATCTAAGCCATACATCGAATCCAATGCAAAGCGTGGGATGCAGTGGTGTAAAGCCCGTCACCACTAGACTCTAGAGCAGTGGAGACTCCTTCTCTGGACTAATGAATCACACTTTTCCATCCGGCAAGCTGATGGACCAGTCTGGGTTAGGAGGTTGCCAGGGGAACGCTACATATCAGACTGCATTGTGCCAAGTTTGAATTTTGGTGGAAGAGGAATTATGGTGTGTTATTCAGGAGTTGGGCTTGGCCCCTTAGTTCCAGTGAAAGGAACTTTGAATGCTCCAGGATACCACAACATTTTGGACAATTCCATGGGATGGCACTTTAAGTTCATTTGTGAGTAAAGGCAGGTGGCCAAATACTTTTGGCAATGTAGTGTATGTAGGAGATTAAAAGAGATTTAGAACAGATGACCCTGTAATGTAGCAGGGTCATCTGTTAGTTATGCAGCATCAGCTTCAGCGCGCCAGAACATGTGGCTGTTGAGCGGCTCACACAAGGGTTGTCCTTCCAGAGGGCAAAGTCAGAACTTTTCAGAAGTGTACAAAACCCAGAAACCAGTGAAGTTGGCACATTGTGTAAAGACAAACAAAATACAATGATTTGCTATTCCTTTTCAACTTATATTCAAATGAATAGACTACAAAGACAAGATACTTCACGTTCGAACTGGTAAACTTTGTTATTTTTGCAAATATTAGCTCATTTAGAATTTGGTGCCTGAAACAGGTTTCAAAAAAGCTGGCACAAGTGGCTAAAAAGACTGAGAAAGTGGAGGAATGCACATCAAACACTTGTTTTGTTTGGAACATTCGGCAGGTGAACAGGCTAATTGGGAACAGGTGGGTGCCGTGATAGGGTATAAAAGCAGATTCCATGGAATGCTCAGTCTCTCACAAACAAGGATGGAGCGAGGGTCACCACTTTGTCAACAAATTTGTGAGAAAATTGTTTAAGAACAACATTTCTCAACCAGCTATTGCAAGGAATTTAGGGATTCCACCATCTATGGTCCGTAATATCATCAAAAGGTTCAGAGAATCTGGAGAAATCACTTTACGTGTGCGGCAAGTTGTGACTTTCGATCCCTCAGGTGGTACTGCATCAAGAAGCGTCATCAGAGTGTGAAGGATATCACCACATGGGCCCACAAACACTTCAGAAAACCACTGTCAGTAACTACAGTTGGTCGTTACATCTTTAAATCTCTACTAAGCCATTTATCAACAACACCCAGAAAGGTCACCTGCTTCGCTGGGCCCGAGCTCATCTAAGATGGACTGATGCAAAATGGAAAAGTGTTCTGTGGTCTGACAAGTCCACATTTCAGATTTTCCTGAGGAAATTGTGGACGTCGTGTCCACTGGATCAAAGAGGAAAAGAACCATCCGGACTGTTAGAATGAGAAAGAATTCCATCTGAAAAGCGTCAAAAATTGGTCTCCTCAGTTACCAAATGTTTACTGAGTGTTGTTAAAAGGAAAGGCCATGTAACACAGTGGTAAAAATGCCCCTGTGCCAACTTTTTTGCAGTATGTTGCCGCTATTAAATTCAAAATTTTTCAGTTGGAACATTAGATATCTTGTCTTTGCAGTCTGTTCAATTGAATATAAGTTGAAAAGGATTTGCAAATCATTGTATTCTCTTTTTATTTATGATTTACACAACAGGCCAACTCCACTGGTTTTGGTTTTTGTACTTGCCCTATTCCATACTGCTGTAGTGTGGCTATTTTCTACATAATCATGTGATCCAGGTTATGTACGTAAAGCTAAGACTACTTACATGTGCAGCTATGTAATCTTCATAACACACCTAGTCTAATGAACCATCCAGCTCCTTGCATACTTCCTTACTTCCTGCTACTTGGCAGTGGACAAACCCTAAATACTTCATTAGTGATATTAAATATAACTTTTGAAGCCTTAAATCCATTTTACGTTTATAGTGAAGTCTTCCTTGTTGTTGTCATGTCGCTCTGCGGTGGCCTGCAGGGGATTGTGGATTAAGAGAGGGAAAAATGCTGCGAAAACATGGCCGATAAGCGACATGTGAATGAATGAACTATGTGAGGGTTATCAACGAGAAGCCTGGTGGTTTTGAGGGATGTAGGCGGCATGTGCAAACTTGTGCCGGGCATTGCTGAGTCAAAACATGGCAGGCCATTGTTGGCAACCTTCTTGTGCCGCGTGTACTTCAACGTTGACTCCTGTTCAGTGATTAAAATAAGTATAACTGTTGTAGAGATGATGGGTTGTCAAACTTGTTATTGATTTTAAGGCAAAGTAGTCTCCTTCATCGCCACCTTCCAACACATATCAGGTGTTTCCAGGTGTCTATTTAAGTAAGAGGAACACACCCAGCGGTGGATGAGTCATTAAATAGCTGTAAGCTTGAGGTGAGGCAGCACAAATACTTTTATTGTGGTGACATGATGTACAGCAGGGGTGCCCACACTTTTCTGCAGGCCAGCTACTTTTCAATGGACCAAGTGGAGGGGATCTACCTCATTCTGATACATAGTTTATGTTGATTTATTCATGAAATAGACGTTTTCTACAAGTCAAAGGTGTTTAATGATAATACAAGCATGTCTAACACGTATAGATTCCTTTCTTTCATGAAGACAAGAATATAAGTTGGTATGATTGTGATGACTTGCATTGATTGGAATCAGACAGTAGTGATGACGTCCACATTTTCAAATGGAGGAGAAAAACAAGTCGTCCTTTCTGTCCAATACCACATAAAAGTCGTTGGTTTTTGGCACCTTATTTGTCCAGCTTCCATACTCCTTTTTATACACTTAAGTTAAGTTAAAGTTAACTTAACTTAAGTGTATACAAGTTAAAGTGCCAATGATTGTCACACACACACTAGGTGTGGTGAAATTTGACCAATCCCCTTGGATTGGTGAGGGGAGCAGTGAGCAGCAGCGGTGGCTGCGCGCGGGAATCATTTTTGGTGATATAACCCCCAATTCCAACCCTTGGAGCTGAGTGGGGAGGTAATGAGTCCCATTTTTATAGTCTTTGGTATGACTCGGCCAGGGTTTGAACTCAGAACCTAGCGATCTCAGGGCGGACACTCTAACCATTAGGACACTGAGTAGTTTACAAGTAATACATTGGCGGTAAACTCCGTAGCATCAATCAATCAATGTTTATTTATATAGCCCCAAATCACAAATGTCTCAAAGGACTGCACAAATCATTACGACTACAACATCCTGGGAAGAACCCACAAAAGGGCAAGGAAAACTCACACCCAGTGGGCAGGGAGAATTCACATCCAGTGGGACGCCAGTGAAAATGCTGACTATGAGAAACCTTGGAGAGGACCTCAGATGTGGGCAACCCCCCCCGCCCCCCCACCCCTCTAGGGGACCGAAAGCAATGGATGTCGAGCGGGTCTAACATGATACTGTGAAAGTTCAATCCATAGTGGCTCCAACACAGCCGCGAGAGTTCAGTTCAAGCGGATCCAAGACAGCAGCGAGACTCCCGTCCACAGGAAACCATCTCAAGCGGAGGCGGATCATCAGCGTAGAGATGTCCCCAACCGATACAGGCGAGCAGTCCAGCCTGGGTCCCGACGAGCGGTCCATCCTGGGTCTCGACTCTAGACAGCCAGTACTTCATCCATGGTCATCGGACCGGACCCCCTCCACAAGGGAGGGGGGACATAGGAGAAAGAAAAGCAGCGGCAGATCAACTGGTCTAAAAAGGAGGTCTATTTAAAGGCTAGAGTATATAGATGAGTTTTAAGGTGAGACTTAAATGCTTTTACTGAGGTAGCATCTCGAACTGTTACCGGGAGGGCATTCCAGAGTACTGGAGCTCCTTGTTTTCTTGTGCACGCTAGCTTTCTGAGACTCCTATTTTACTAGCGCAGGCAGGATGAAGCAGTGCTTTTATTGTGAAGACAGGAACTGCGGTCGTTTTTTAGAGATTTGACAGGAAGTACGGCGCAAGAGTCTGTTGAAATAAAAAGTGTTTGCCGCCTTCCTGTCGGTCATTTTTTTCTTAATAATGAACTGGCAGCAGCCAGCGTCATCTCACAAGACCCTCGGGTGCCGTGAATGTCAATCAAGTGAAGATTGATGACAGTTTCGGTGAGACGGTGTGGCGTGGTTGGGAGAGTGGCCGTGCCAGCAACCTGAGGGTCCCTGGTTCAATCGCCACCTTCTACCAACCTCGTCCTGTCCGTTGTGTCCTTGAGCAAGACACTTCACCCTTGCTCCTGATGGGTAGTGGTTTGGGCCTTGCATGGCAGCTCCCGCCATCAGTGTGTGAATGTGGAAATAGTGTCAAAGCGCTTTGAGTACCTTAAAGGTAGAAAAGGGCTATACAAGTATAACCCATTTAACATTTTCCCTTGTGGATCAATAACTCTAATTTTTAGGTCTATTTTATTAAAGCCTGGCTGGCGATCGACTAACACACCCTCCTCCGCCATTGACTGGTAGCTCGCGATCGACGTAATGGGCACCCCTGGTCTACACTATAATCTTGTAGTCACATGACCCGACCACCTGCAACTACTTTGATGGATGAAGCATTGTTGTAGTCCTCATTCAGGCTCACCTCAGTCCTCTCTGCCACAAGGGCGCTAATTTTACTCACACTAGATTTTTGTCGCAAGTCCAGCGTTTCCTTTAATGACAAGTGGGTGATTTGCATTTCAGCATGCTGCCTACATGCCTGTTCCTTATTAGAACCTGGATAAAATAGACCTGCTCCACAGGAAAACACATGATTTTTGGCCCCTGGTCTAGAACTATTTAAGACGTGAGCAAGAAGGCATGTAGTGTCCCTAGGGAATGTGGGTGTAGAAATATGGCCGACGTGGGTGTAGAAATGTGTCACACATTGAGATGACAATGGATTCATTCATCAAAGCAGAAATCAAAAGTTACACACAACATATTTATGCAGAAATTGGCAAAGGGGGCAATGTTGCTGGTTTAGCCCTGCATGTGGAAGTTGTGTTCAATGTTTACACAAACAAGTGTTTGATTAAAGAGTCTAAATCAGGGGTGTCAAACTAATTTTAGATCGGGGGCCACATGGAGAAGAATCTACTCTCAAGTGGGCCGGATTGGTAAAATCATGGCTTGATAACTTAAAAATAAAGCCAACTTCAGATTGTTTTCTTATTTAAAAATAAAGTTAAAAGTTAAAGTACCACTGATAGTCACACACACACGAGGTGTGGCGAAATTAATCTCTGTATGTGACTTATCGCCTTGTTCCACCCCCTGGGAGGTGAGGGGAGCAGTGAGCATCAACTCTGGCCGCGCTCGGGAATCATTTTGGTGATTTAACCCCCAATTCCAACCCTTAATGCTGAGTGCCAAGCAGGGAGGTAATGGCTCCCATTTTTATAGTCTTTGGTATGACTTGTATAGATAGACAATATGGACAAAAATAGCCAAATAGAACAAGCACATTCTGAAATTGTACAAATCAGAATGGTGTTTTGTTTTTTACAATTACCTGTTGCAGGTTAATAGTATATATACTTTATTTGTCGTTATTTATATTTTATGAATAAACTATGTGATAAAGTTCATCAGTGAACACATTGGTGTTAATGCTCAATCTATCAAGACAGGGGTGGGCATTACGTCGATCGCGATCGACTGGTCGATCTCGGAGGGTGTGTCAGTCGATCTCAAGCCAGGCATTAAAAAATAGACATAAAAATGAGCAATCATCAATCATACCAAGACTTCACTTTCGTCAGTTGTTTGACATTCTCGGCACCCGAGGATCTTGTGAGATGACGCTGGCTGCTGCGAGCTCATATTTAAGAAAAAAATCACTAACAGGGCGGACGCAGAGAAACACATTTTATTTCTAGAGACTCCGTACCTACTGTCAAAACTCTAAAGACCGACTGCACAGTTCCTGTCTTCACCATAAAAGACCTGTTTCATCCTGCCTGTGCTAACAAAATAAGAGTCTCAGAAAGCTAGCGTGCACAAGCTAGCAAGCGACGGAGTTTGATGCCAATGTATTTCTCCCCCGCCCTCAGCGACCGCTTTCTCACTTGCTTGCCCACCCGCACAGTCACTGACGTCACTCACCTGCTGCCAGACATTAAAGGGCCACACACATATGCTACTCTCATAACAAAGTGTTTAAAAAGGAGTATGCAAGTTGGACAAATGAGATGCCAAATCCAACCACTTTCATGTGGTATTGGACAGAAAGGAGGACTTTTTTTTTCTCCTCTATTTGAAAATGCGGACGTTATCAGCACCACTGTCTAATTCCAATCAATGCAAGTCATCAGAATCAGGTAATACATCAACTTATATTCTTGTCTTCATGAAAGAAAGGAATCTATGTGTGTTAAACATGCTTGTATTATCATTAAACACCATTAACTTGTTAACAAAAATGTCTTTTTCATAAATAAATAAATATAAATTATAAATAGGAATGAGGTAGATCTCCTCGACTTGGCCAATTGAAAAGTAGCTCACCTGCAGAAAAAGTGAGCGCCCCTGTATCAAGATAAAAAAAAAAATCAAATTACAGTATGTAATTTTATAATTTTCCTCGACTGACGTACTAACATCATGTGATTTATTTTGTACATATGCAGCATCATCTACAAAGATACAAAAATTGCTATTGCGACATCCAGTGGACACATTTAGAATAGCGTTTTTTTTTCATTCAAAAATTTCAGGTACATTTTTATACTTGGCAAACTCATCCCGCGGGCCGGATAAAACCTGTTCACGGGCCTGAGCAAGCCCCCGGGCCGTGCCTTTGACACCCCTGGTCTAAATTGTCTTCAATCGTTGTTACGCTGCACATGGTGGTGTTTTAGCTAGCATGTTAGCCTCGCAGTCAAGAGATATAGCTATGCATTAGGGCTGGGCGATATGTTCTTTTATTAATAGCTCCGTATTTTTAGGCCATGTCACGATACAACATATATATCTCCATATTTTACCTTAGCCTTGAAAGAACACTTGATGCATATAATCACAGCAGTATGATGATTCTATGTGTCTACATTCAAACATTCTTCTTCATACTGCTTTAATATATGCTACTTTTAAACTTTCTTGCAGAGAGGGAAATCACAACTAAGTCAATCGACCAAAAGTGTATTTATTAACGTTATTAAGCAATGGCACAAACATTCATGTCATTTCCAAAACAGAAAGTGCAAGATTGTCAGAGACATTTTAAAACAAGGTATAAGTGCACTTTTGTGAATGATGTCAACAAGATGACGTATCAAAATACTAAATTAAAAGTGCACTTTTTGTACAGAACGTTACTACAATAGTTAAAAACAAATAAATTGCACTTTTTTGCATGATGTCACACTAAATATTTCAATAACTTTCAAATAAAAATTAGCTGCATAATAGGTTTCTGCGGATGTTATTTCCTTCTGTTGTTGACTTTTTTTTTTTCATACGGGGTTGATCTGGAAAGGGTTGCTTCGGCATTTTGTTGGTGTGGCACCGGCCGGAGATGTTGACATGCAAAGTTTCAAGCACTCTTCATTCTCTAGCGCAGGGGTAGGGAACCTATGGCTCTAGAGCCAGATGTGGCTCTTTTGATGACTGCATCTGGCTCTCAGATAAATCTTAGCTGACATTGCTTAACATGATAAGTAATGAATAATTCCGCTGGTAATCACAGTGTTAAAAATAACGTTCAAATTATAACACATTCTAATGTATTTTAATCCAATCATCCATTTTCTATCGCACCTGTTCAAGAAGTCGCATCAATGGTAAGAAGTATTATATTTCTTATTGGTTAGCTTTAGAACAACCATGTTATTAAAAAGAATAAGAGACTTAGTATACTCTAAAAATGTTGGTCTTACTTAAAAATGCATGCATTTAGTTGTATTCAGTGTTAAAAAAAATATTATATGGCTCTCACGGGAATACATTTTGAAATATTTGGCTTTCATGGCTCTCTCAGCCAAAAAGGTTCCCAGCCCCTGCTCTAGCGGGTGACTTTTCAAATGATGCTACATTAGCAGTTCTGCTACTTTTTGTAGCAACACTTTTGCCGCATGAATTAACACATTCCCGCTTGAAGCCAAACCACCGCCGGACGATGCACCCCGTGCTGTTTTTCTTAGGGAATGAATTCTTCCTCCATTTGTTACCAGATTTGCACCTTCTCTCTCTCAGGTATTACCACCTGCACCTCACCATTAGCATCACAGCTAACGTAACCATGTTGTTACCTCTCTGCTCTGCGGGAGTGTGTGACGTGTGTAAGAAGGTGCGCTTGTTTTAAGTCTCTGTGAGAAGGACGGACAAAAAAAAGAGTGGGAAACACATGCAGTGTAATGCCCGCAGCTAAAAGCAACTGCGTGAGAACTCCAATATCACCATATAGTCATGTTCTATACAGACAAACCCGCGATAAATCGAGTATATTCGATATATCGCCCAGCCCTAGTATGCATAGTGCAATCATCTGTCAATCAAATCACAAGTGTCTCAAAGGGCTGCACAAGCCACAACGACATCCTCTGCTCAGATCAGCGCAATATCTATTATTTATCGCTCATTTTATTTTTGTAGCCTGTTGCAAAGAGGCAGCTGGTTGCATCAGCTCTGTGCTCTTTTATGTCCTCTGTGTTCTTTAATGTTTCCTCCTTGTTTGCAGCTGCATCATTTCCCCATTGTGGGATGAACACAGTCTGTTCTGTCCTACAAATCACCCTTGGAACATCTGTGTGTGGCGTTCACAAGCAAGCGTGGGTTTTCTCTCGGGAGTCCGGCTTTTCCCTCATTCCAAATTTAGGCACGTTTAGTAACCTGAACCCGTTAGAACACCTTTGGAATGAATTAGAACGGAGACTGAGAGCCAGGCCTTCTCCACCAACATCAATGCACTTTTGGCTGAATGGGGGAAAATTGCATCCTTGTAGACAGCCTTCCCAGAGTTGAAGCTGTAATAGTTGCAAAAGGTGGACCCATATCATATTGAATCAAGTTCATATATGAGTCAAGGCAGGTGGCCAAATACTTTTGGCAATATAGTCTAGGTCTGTACGATTTTTCTATACAGTTTGGGAAGCCCCTCTTTGGCGGGCCGAACGAAACGACTCGGCGGGCCACATTTGGCTCAAGGTCCCCACTTTGTGGAGCTCGGATTTATCGTCTCAGAACCTTGAATGAGCAAGCATTAGAAATAACAGCTGCTTCAGGCAGTAGCGCCACATACTGCATGTGACCTGTGATTGACAGGTGTTCAGTCTAGGACAGACCTCAACTTTCCATACCTCCAGTCAGCTGAGATACTTCCCTGTGGACTAGAAAACTGTTGATGGAAGAGCTGTTGACCAAGTGTAAGCTCTTTGAAGTGATGAATGACATCATTGTGTACCTTATAGCTGGAAGCTATAGTCTCTATGTATTTTCTGGCGCATAGTGTGCGTGTGTGTGTGCGTGTGTGAGGTGTTGCTGGGCGAAAGCTCTGAAGTGAGGTCCCTCCTTCCATGTCTCCAGGTTACCATGGGGACAGGAGGTGTGTGTGTGTGTGTGTGCTGCGGGTGGTTGTCGGTTGGGTGGCTTTTCGTAGCACACTGCAGTCTGATGACTGGTGAGATCAATGAAACATTCTCTCTCTTCGCCATGTGTTATTCGGTGGTCCTTTGGCCCCGCCTCCTCCTCTCCTGCATCTTGCTCTCTGGTAGACCGGCACCTGATTTCAGTCGCTCCGACTGAATGAAGAGCTGATGGATAAAGCCCCCGATGGACGACACCAATATCCAGCCTCTGGCTCTCAAATCAGACTGTGCAGTTTGTGTGTGTGTGTGTGTATGTGTTTGTCCAGTACCCTGCGTGCGTCCTCTTATGTGTTTTACTGGCCTCTGTAAGTATGTGCTTCACTTTCGACGAACGAATGTGTTGTGTTTTCTTCTCTATCTCTGTTTTTTTGTGTGGGTATTATGTGTGGCCGTCTCATTTTTCCTGTTTGAGAAGAGACGAGGGGGCTGTTTGTTTGTTTTTGTGTACTTCTTGACACAATAGGTTGATTGGATGTGCAATTAAAAAGAATAAAAAATAGGAACAAAATGAATATAAATCCAAGTCTGAACCTACAAAACCCTTGGAAATTGTATTTAAATACTGATATGTCACCAAAGACAGAAGTGAACATTTTGGTAGCACGTCATAGCCCAGTAAATTTGTATCGATTCTTAATCAATTAAAATTAGTTTAAAAATGGATTTAAAAAAATATTTGTATTTTTTCATGGTGTAAAAATGTATATGTATGTATGTATGCATGTATGTATATATGAGCTTCAAGCACACCTGTAAAGTGAAAACCATTTCAGGTGACTACCTCTTGAAGCTCATGGAGAGAATGCCAAGAGTGTGCAAAGCAGTAATCAGAGCACAGGGTGGCTATTTTGAAGAAACTACAATATAAAACATGTTTTCAGGTATTTCACCTATTATTGTTAAGTACATAACTCCGCATGAGTTCATTCATAGTTTAGTCTCAACATAAAATACATAGAGACTATAGCTTCCCGATGTCAACATGAGTTCATTCATAGTTTTGATGCCTTCCGAGACAATCTACAATGTGTGTGTGTGTGTGCGCGTGTATATATATATATATATATGTATGTATGTATGTATATATATATATATAATATATATGTATGTATATGTATATATATATATATATATATATATATATATATATATATATATATATATATATATATATATATATATATATATATATATATATATATATATATATATATATATGTGTATATATGTGTATATATATGTATATGTATCTAGCCCTAAATCACAAGTGCCTCAAAGGGCTGCACAAACCACAGCGACATCTTCGGTAGGGCCCACATAAGGGCAAGGAAAAACTCACCCCAGTGGAACAATGACTATGAGAAACCTTGGAGAGGACCGCATATGTGGGGAGGAGGGGGGGTATATATTCTATATGTATACATATATGTCGATGTGTATATACATATGTATATGTGTGTATATATGTATATATATATATATAATATAGTGTGTGTGTATATGCATGTATATGTGTATATATATATTTTAGATTTCTGGGATACTTTGCTTGTTGCCATATTTGTATTTTAATTTATTCATCTCTTTGGGTACAATTTTATTAAACAAAAGCAGTTGTCTATTAAGTAAAACTAAACTTTTATCGCATATCCTTGGTTATCTTGGAATTGCGTGCTTTTATTTGCACCATGACTTAAGTTAAGATGCATATTTTGCTTTTTTTGCTTGCTCTAAAGACAGCATATGTTGATGTCGACAGACGCCGATGTTTACGATCTGCTGTGATTGTCCAGAGATGTCCTGATGACGTTACCACATTTTAATTGGCTGTGAGCTCACTTCTGCTGTTATTCACTGCAATTGAAACTGAGACAAAGAAATAAGGGAATGTTTGAGGTTACAAATCTTTTAGTTTTTTTGTCTTGCCATCCAATTGATTTGTAGAGGTGCTTAATGTTTTTTGGCTCTAGTGTCAAACAACCCAGAGGGGGGAAACCAATCAACCATAATGTCCTTTGACAAGATGATTGACAGGACCCTGAGAAAGCCTGGCATGGCAACAGTTGTTATTTTTATTCCTGGAGACTGTTTACTTTCCATCAAGGACCAAAATATGTGGTTACATGCTGTTTTTCACACAAAATATCCTTTCACTGGTGATTTGCTTACATAATTGGCAGTTGTCTAATTCTATACATTGTTTTGCTTCTCTGTGTCAGTTCTACCTGCAGGACACAAAAAGCAGCAATGGCACGTTCATCAACAGCCAGAGGCTGAGTCGCGGCTCGGAGGAGAGTCCACCCTGCGAGGTTCTTTCTGGAGACATCATTCAGTTTGGCGTCGACGTCACTGAGAACACACGCAAAGGTAGATATTAGTGTTGTCCCGATACCAATGTTTTGGGACAGCTACCAAAATTATTTTGATAATTTTCTAAATAAAGGGGACCACAAAAAATTGCATTATTGGCTTTATGTTAACAAAAAATCTTAGGGTACATTGAACATGTTTCTTATTGCAAGTTTGTCCTTAAATATAATCGTGAACATACTAGACAACTTGTCTTTTAGTAGTAAGTAAACATTTATACACCTATTATTTTGTACACATTATTAAGGACAAGTGGTAGAAAATTAATTATTAATGTACTTGTTCATTTACTGTTAATATCTGCTTACTTTCTGTTTCAATATGTTCCATCTACACTTCTGTGAAAATGTAATGATCACTTCTTCTTCTCTTCTTTGATACATTAGTTTTGGATGATACCACAAATTCAGGTATCAATCCGATACCAAAGTAGTTACAGGATCATACATTGTTCATATTCAAAGTCCTCATGTGTCCAGGCTAGAGACGTGCGGACAGGCAATTATATCACCCGCATCTGCATCACCAAAGTCGTCATCCACCCGCCGTCCACCCGAACCAACATTTTATCAGGACTGTACCCGCCCGCTGAAATACATCAGAGGTTGTCCACCTTTACCACTCACAGAGCTATCTAAGCCTGTTTCACAGAGTAATGATGACAATTGGAGCAGCTAACGTTCCCGTGACTATTCAATGGCGTTCATCGTGATTACAAGAATATGGGCGTGCTGTGAAGCCATTGTCTTAGACACATTCAACAACATGCACGAACCGATTGTTGGTCCGGCAACATGTTGTGTGCAGCTTCCGCAAATACACATACAAGATTGAAAGGCATACTGGGTGATACGGAGTACACTGATGGTTGTGATATAAACAACTTTAACACTTACTAATATGCGCCACGCTGTGAAGCCACACCCAACAAGATTGACAAACACATTTCGGGAGAACATCCTCACAGTAACACAACATAAACGCAACACAACAAATACCCATAAGCCTTTGTATCCGTGACAATTTCTGAATTAATTTTACAACCCCGCCCACCTTACCGACGCACGGGGGGATGGGGGGGGGAAATTAATTCAGGAAATGTCACGGATACAAAGGATTATGGGTATTTGTTGTGTTGCGTTTGTTGTTACTGTGAGGATGTTCTCCCGAAATGTGTTTGTCGTTCTTAATTGGTGTGGCTTCACAGCGTGGCGCATATTACTAAGAGTGTTAAAATTGTTTATATCACAACCATTAGTGTACTCTGTGTCACCCAGTATGACTTGCAGTCGTGTGCGTGTTGCCGCGGAAGTCACACACAACATGATGCTGGACTGACAAGCAGATCGTACATGTTGTAATAGGCGACAAAGTCAATAGCTTCATAGCACGCCCTAATACTTATTATCTGGGTGACTACCGGCAGTCATTCAGGAGAATAATAGCGTCTCTTATTGTCTTCTTCGCTTTATGACACGGGTCTTAAATAACTCTTTGAATGGCAAAGGATACCGATCACAGAACCATGCATATCAAATAGTTCCGGATGGTTCAACCGCCACCCGCCCGAATCTAATTTAAAATCGATTTTTTCGTCATGTCAACCGCCCGACCCGCGGTTTATCCGCGGACTTCGCGGATGAGACCGCAAACCGCGCATCTCTAGTCCAGGCACATATTTCCTGAGTTTCTAAACATAATATAAATGTTTTAAAAACAAAAGATGTTGTGATGCCACTTTTCAGAGGCGGGATAGTACTGAAAATAATTAATTAGTATCGCGGTACTATACTAATACTGATATACCGTACAACCCTTGTACATAAAGGGTGTAATTAAATGAGATGCAATCACGAACATTGCCTTTATTTATCTTTAGATGATAATGCTCAGGTTGGATGGAAGTTTTAATACATAACGTTTATTAATGTGCTAACTGATAGACAGTTCTAATACTTTGACTCTCTCATGCCGCTAAATAAGGTATTTATTCATTCTGCATTGTGCAGCTGTATCCATAAAGTGTCCGGTGAGTTTACACTAATAAATTATAATGTGCTCATTGTGATTTTGGAACGTTTTAATACCGAGCTAACAGTCTGACCTCCCTAGCCCTTACGTGCTAATGCACTCAGCCTGCAATTGAATCATCAGACTTGACTAACCCTTAAGGGTACCTGGGAGCTAACCTCAAAGGTCATGTACACATGCACACACACAATATGGCGTGGACATGTAGGTCAGCTCTTCAGCTCCAGTTCCAAACCTCTCAAATTAAGAGTTCTGGCCACAAATGAATCCTCAATCTTCAAGGCTTCTACTATATGAAATCTTGCAAACTTTTTCTTGCAGCGCCAAACAAAACTAGGACGACATAAGAGAAGTCCCTGGACACAGGAGGGCTGTAGGGTCAAAAGCTAAGGATTTGAATCAGAGCCAGTTGTAGGAAAGCATTTAAAATGTTAATTGATATTGATATTACACAGCCAACCTGTGTTTATGTCTGGTTCTATGTGATGAAAAATGTTATCATTTAATGACCTTGAAAATGTTAGGTGTCGTATCAGTATTCGTATGAGCAACACTGCTCCTGTAACTACTTACTTGATACCAAAATGTGTATTATCGCCAAAAAATAAAATAGCCAAACAACAGTATTCTTGTCATTTTGACCAGACTTGTAGATGGACCCATCTTACAACAGAAACTATCCATCCATCCATCCACTTCTGCTTAGTCAAGGTCGGGTTGCTGGGGCAGCAGTCTAAGCAAAGAAGCTCAGACTATCCCTCTCCCCCGCCACTTGGTCCAGCTCGTCCCGGGGAATCCTGAGGCTTTCCCAGACCAGCTAGGAGTACTTAGTCTCTCCAACGTGTCCTGGGTCCAACCCGGACGTGCCCTAAGCACCTCCCGAGGGAGGCGTCCGGGAGGCATCGTGACCAGATGCCCTAACCACGTCATCTGGCCACTTTTGATTTGAATCAGCTGCGGGTTAACTCTAAGCTCCTCCCCCAATGAAAGAGCTTCTAAGTTAGCAACTCACTTTAGGAGCCTTTGTAACTCATTTTGAAATGGTTCTATTAAAGTTAAAGTACAAATGATTGTCACACACACACTACGTGTGGGGAAATTACCCTCTGCATTTGACCCATCGCCTTGTTCCACCTCCTGGGAGGTGAGGGGAGCAGTGAGCAGGAGCGGTGGCAGTGCTCGGGAACCATTTTGATAATTTAACCCCAAATTCAACCCTTGATGCTGAGTGCCAAGAAGGGAAGTAATGGGTCCCGTTTTTATAGTCTTTGGTATGACTCGGACAGTTTTTGAACTCACGACCTACCGATATCAAGACAGACTCTAACCACTAGACCACTGATTATTTATATACCAAATAATGTATTGTGATTAGTGCTGTTACGATAAACCAAATTAGTGATTACGGTGGTAAAACTCCCTGAGGTTTGTATTACCATTTTAATTTTAAACTATTGAAAAACCGTGATTGATAACCGCACTTTGATAAACTCACAGACTGACTGGCGCCAGCTCGCTAGCTTAAATGTTAACATGAAAACAAGAGACAATAACATATCTCCCTCAAAGAAACGACATACCCCAAGAGACTCCCATATAAACACATAACTGTTTGAGCAACGAAGCTATTCAAATGTGCACAATGAACCTACAAGGGATCAGAGGTGTTTGTACGGTGCGTTCAAGGACTGCTGGACAAATTAGGACGCCACAACACCTGCAGGAAGTAATAAAAAACAATAATAGATGTATTTGTTACGCACTTTACATTTAAATAAATAAATAAGTGCTACAGTTCAAACCAATATTTAAAACATTAAAAGCTCAGCACTTAACATAAAATACTAACATTTAAAAATCCGTGAAGCATAAGAAACACAAAAATGCATTTAGTGCAGGGGTCGGGAACCTTTTTGGCTGAGAGAGCCAAGAAGCCAAATATTTTAAAATGTATTTCCGTAAGAGCCGTAAAATATTTTTTTAACCCTGAACACAACTAAAAGCGTGCATTTTTAAGTAAGACTAACATTTAGAGTATAATAGGTCTCTTATTCTTTGTAATAACATTGTTATTCGGAAGCTAACTGTGGAGGGGGCGTGGCCCGCGGGCCTGCAGCAAAGCGGGGTGTTGCCCGGACCGCACTCGAAATCAGCGACAGGTGCGTAGACGGCCCACCTGGGCCTTGTTACCTAATCACCTGTCGCTATGTTATAAGCAGCAGCCAGGAGGAGAGACGGGGTTGGTGCTGGAGACAGAGCGCGAGCCAGAACGAAAGAGAAAAAGACAATTGCTGGAAAGCAACTGAGAGACTTATTGAAAAATGAAACAATACTGTAACCCTGAAACAGGCTCTCATGTCGGTTCTTGGTGGTCTGAAGAACCCCCAGGAGGGCAAGCCCCACACTAACCAATAATAAATCAATAACTTCTTACCATCAACGCAACTTCTTGAACAGGTGCGGTAGGAAACGGATGGACGGATTAAAAATTCACGATGATTTTTTATATTTTGAACATCATTTTTAACACTGATTACAAGTGGAATTATTCATTATTTATCGTGTTAAGCAGAGTCCGCTCAAATTTACCTGAGAGCCGGATACAGTCTTCAAAAGAGCCGCATCTGGCTCCCGAGCCATAGGTTCTCTACCCCTGATTTAGTGCGTTTTCTAACAGATTATTTGGAAAAAAATAACTGTCAAAAGATTTCAGTGTGTGTATAAACAGTACGGCGATAATAATGATAACCGTGATCATTTTGGTATGAAATGTTCAAATTGTTACTTCCCCAATCGGTATACCGTATTTTTCGGAGTATAAGCCGCTCTGGAGTATAAGTCGCACCTGCTGAAAATGCATAATAAAGAAGGAAAAAAACATATATAAGTCGCATTTTTGTGGGAATTTTTTGGGATAAAACCCAAACCAAGAATAGACATTTGAAAGGCAATTTAAAATAAATAAAGAATAGTGAACAACAGGCTGAATAAGTGTAGGTTATATGAGGCATAAATAACCAACTGCTATGTTAACCTAACATATTATGGTAAGAGTCATTCAAATAACTATAACATATAGAACATGCTATACCTTTACCAAACTATCTGTCACTCCTAATCCATAAATCCCATGAAATCTTATACGTCTAGTCTCTTATGTGAATCAGCTAAATAATATAATTTGATATTTTACGGTAATGTGTTAATAATTTCACACATAAGTCGCTCCAAGTATAAGTCGCACCCCCGGCCAAACTATGAAAAAAACTGCGTTTTAAAGTCCGAAAAATACGGTACATATCTTTATAGCAAGAGGCTGCAATATATATGACATGATAGATAATAGGCCATATCGCCCATCACTAGGAATCAGACAGGAAGATGTCCACTGTAACAAGCAACGTGGTAAGTTACTGTAAAGTAGTAACATGTTTGTTGCTGTTCTGTGTCCCCAGTCACACATGGCTGCATCGTGTCAACAATCAAACTCTTCCTGCCCGATGGGATGGAGGCACGCAGACGAAGCGAGTAAGTGCTCACCTCACCGCTTGCAATTGGCACACCTTGCACTTGGTATATAAAACTCATGTTAACAAGTCACATACGTTGCTGGAGAAAAAGCACCTAACACCCACCTGCAAACTGGCACATCTGGATAATGTCATTAGAACTGAATTGATTGCAGTGTAAACCGTTAATTAAAGGGAACTGGATTAAGACAATCTGAGGACACTCGTCCCTGCCCTGGGAAGTAGCTGGGAGACAAGGGAGAATATGACCATCTGCCATTGTTTTACACAAGGTTTGACCATGACAACAACCACACTATTATGTACCATACTTTCCGGACCAGAGGATGCACCGGATTATAAGGCGGACTGCTGATGAGCGGGTCTGGTCAGGTGTATTTTCATACTAAAGGCACAGCGGATTATAGGGCGCATTAAAGGGGTCATATATATATATATATATATATATATATATATATATATATATATATATATATATATATATCTATCTATCTATCTATCTATCATCAATCAATGTTTATTTATATAGCCCTAAATCACTAGTGTCTCAAAGGGCTGCACAAACCACAATGACATCCTCAGTAGAGCCCACATAAGGACAAGGAAAACTCACCCCAGTGGGATGTCTGTGACAATGATGACTATGAGAAACCTACATATTTATTTATATTTTTTATAAATGTCTAATGATAATGTAAATGAGTGATTTTTAATCACTGCTATGCTGAAATTATAACTAATATTGATACTGTTGTTGATAATATTCATTTTTGTTTCACTACTTTTGGTTTGTTCTGTGTGGTGTTTGTGTCTCCTCAATTGCTCTGTTTATTGCAGTTCTGAGTGTTGCTGGGTCAGGTTTGGTTTTGGAATTGGATTGCATTGTTATTGTATTGCTGTGTATTATTTTATTGGATTGATTAAAAATTACATAATTTAAAAATGAGAATAGATTCTGAATCGCACAAGGTGAAAATTGCGATTCAAATTTGAATCGATTTTTTTTCCACACCCCTAATTAGAACTGAATTGATTGCAGTGTAAACCAACCGTTATTTAAAGGGGACTGGATTAAGACAATCTGAGGACACTCGTCCCTGCCCTGGGAAGTAGCTGGGAGACAAGGGAGAATATAATATGACCATGACAACAACCACACAAAATTTTCCGAAAATTGGATGCACCGGATTATAAGGCGCACTGCCAATTAGCGGGTCTGCTCAGGTGTATTTTCATACTAAAGGCACACCGGATTATAGGACGCATTAAAGGGGTTATATATATACATATATATATATACGTGTGTATGTATATATGTATATGTGTGTATGTATGTATATGTGTGTGTGTGTATATATATATATATATATATATGTATGTGTGTATATGTATGTATGTATATGTATGTATATATATATATATATATATATGTATATGTGTATATGTATATGTATATATATATATGTATATGTATATATATATATATATATATATGTATATGTATATGTATATATATATATATATATATATATATATATATATATATATATATATATATATATATACATACATACACACACACAATGTTTTTTTTGTTTTTTTTAAATGGAAAACACTTCCTTGTGGTCTACATCAGTGGTCCCCAACCTTTTTTGCAACATGGACCGGTTTAATGTAGGCATTATTTCCAGGGACTGGCTTTCCACTTGTGCCAGATAAAAATACAGCAAAAACAATGCATGAAAAATACAACTCACTATAACGCTGAATTAGTGGGAGCCCTGGACTTTTTTCTTTGCAATGAGATGCAGATGGAAATCTTCCTTTGGCTACAATATGTCACTTTTATATTTGATGAATGTGAATTGTATCATGTCACAAAGCTATAACAAATGGCAATTTTCTATGAGGAGTGTTATTGTGCGTCTATAAACTAGCTTATTGATCAACTGGGACAGGCGAAAGTGAAGTCAGAGAAAATGCAGTTTATATATTTAATGTTTTTCTGCGGCCCGGTGGCATATGCGTCACGGGCCGGTACCGGTCCCCTGACCGGTGGTTCGGAAACACTGCTTACCGTACTGATAAAAACGAAATTTCGTTGCATTAGCTCGTTGTAGTGCAGGATAAAAGAGCAATAGTGTGCAGATTCAAATCAACAGATAAATATATTGCACTTTTTCATATGCATCAAATTGCAGTCCTTTAAA